>NW_007734023.1:37975-52623 GCF_000696425.1 Galeopterus variegatus | reverse complement strand
ACAGGCCGGCCTGGTGGCGCACTCGGTAGAGTGCGGAGCTTGGGAGTGCGGTGGCGCGCCCGCCGAGGGTTTGGATTCCGTATAGAGACCGGTCCGCTCACTGGCTGAGTGCAGTGCGGGCGTGATACCGAGGGTTGCGATCCCGTTGCTGGTCGCGGTACGGGTGCGACACCAAGGGTTGCGATCCCGTTACCGGTCACGAAAAAAGACAAAAAGGAAAAAAAAATAAAAAATAAAAATAAATAAATAAAGTTTTACATGTAAGCAACAAGTATATGCAACATTATCAGACCAATACCAAGAGAATATTAGAGACAACAAATTCAAAGCCGTTTTATAATAGAAAGTGGTATGACTTTTAAATGGCCTTATATTTTGTCAGTAGGAAATAATGTACCTTGACAAAATTTGCTGTAGATCAACGTAATTGCTACTAATGTCCAGTTTCATTATGTGAACAAGACTTTTTTTCATAAAAAAAAAATCTGTCAAAATATTTGTTAGACATCTCCTGTTAACTGCCAATAAAATTTAACTCAGGGCAATAGGAAATTGAAGAGAGTTTATTTTCCATTGGTGAACCTTGAATTGTAAAATGTCTTCAGAGAAATACAATTTTTTTACTTCCAAGTACACAGTAACTTCTAATTAGGCCAACAAAGTTTGCCAAATGGGGGAAATTTAGCAATCTGGTTTAGTGACTATGTAAAAGTTTGTAATTAAAATATGAATTGCTGTATTGCAAATAGGTCTTTCTAAAATTTGGAAATTTCCGCTCTTGTAAACAAATTAAATGCCCCTTTTTATAATTTTATTGACAGTTATAATCAGTTAGTAAATTACTCGTAAACAATTTAAGAATAAATTTCATTTTCAGTTTTGTAAAAATGACCATTTTCTTTAAAATTGAGGTCCCAAATAGTCAGCACTTATTCCACATTTGTTTTTTTTCGATGCAGCTGTGTATGTAGGATGATTATTCCTCCTGCTACATCCTCCTGCCCATTGTACCCCCTCCCCGAAATCCACACACAGACACTATTTTTCCTTCTAAGAAGTCCTCATGGAAGAGAACACAGAAGTACCATTATTGGATGTGGTCAGGGCTCATAAATAAGAGTTAAATTTCAGTTACCTGGAAATACCTACATCCTGCCAAGCCTGCAATCATTCTTTTATTTATAAATTCTAAGTCTAAATGAAATAAAATCCCTGTCTCTCTTGGTTTTAACTCTTCCCTCTTGGCGAAGTTTGTATTCTTGGTTCAAAGAAAAGAAAGGCTTTCTTTTTTTAAGGGGCTCAAGGCTTCTTGGACATTGAATGGCTTTTACAAAGTACCATTTTGTTGAGTGCAAAAGAATAAAAAACAGCTGGGTTACATTTCCTTTGAAATGCACACTTAGTTAAAAATTAAAGACAAAAAAATAAAAAAAGCACTCGAGAAAAACACTTTTTGGTGTTGCCAAGACCCAAACCATTTAAGAGAAAGAGGGGATAAGAGAGAAGAAAAAAGAATAGTCTGAAACATTTGGCCAAACCAGTTCCCCCTTCTGTGGTACTCAAGTTCATTAAGCCCAAAATAAAATGGTGCAAGACACAGAATTAGTTTAAACTGGTTCTGGAAACAATTATGGGTCTTTTAAACATAAAGGAATTTAATAAATATGTCTCCTCTCTGTTCTCTTCCACTCCGATAGTAATTGCAGTTATTTTTTTCTTTCCAGTTTCTGAATTTTGCCAAACTCTTCCTGATCGATAGAAGGTTCCTAAATGGAAGGATTGAATTTAAGTAGAGTACTACATTTCAGTTGCTAAATTTCCTGGAAACGTGTTTGTACTACAAATAGTAAATAAATAATAAAAGTGATTCCAGAGAATGAAAAGTTGTTAGCTCCTGCCAGCTTGCTTTCATCGCACAACAGAAAAACAAAAAGTCAATCTTGTCCTAGAGTTATAGGTAAAATGAGCCCATATGTGGTGATGTTGACTTAAATTCAATTTAACAAAAACTATTCAGCACTTACCATGTTCAAATCATAGAACTAGGTGCTATAAGGGGATTTAAAAAAATGAGCCAGAAGCTCAAAAATGAATAGAGGGAAGAGAAGGGAAAATCTAAAATACAAAGCATAGGATAAAACCAGAAAACAAACTCCTATTTCTCAACAGAGAAATCGGTTTATTCAATTGAAGAGTTCTCAAGATGCAAAACTTCATGAAATTGCCATTCTTCTAAAGTAGTTTACTGCTTGGGGTACAGAAATATATATAAAAAAAACTTGCATAAAAGGTATCACATAATTATTCAATTATTCCAGAAACAGAGTGTTTCAGAATGGCTAAATTCATTGTGCTTAATTTGAAACTCTCTCTTTAGAATTTCCAGAGTTAAGTGACAAAAAAAAAAAAAAAAAAAAAAAAAAAAAAAAAAAAAAAAAAAAAAAAAAAAAAAAAAAAAAAAAAAAAAAAAAAAAAAAAAAAAAAAAAAAAAAAAAAAAAAAAAAAAAAAAAAAAAAAAAAAAAAAAAAAAAAAAAAAAAATTACTTTGATGGTTTTATACATTTGTTAGGCCTCATGCCGGTGTTGGAAAAATTAAGAAAAGTTAATCCATACTTGCAATTTTTCATCTTTTTTAGATTTTCTTCCACCCCAACACAAACCTAATAGACCCTTATTACACTTCCATGCTGCCTTATTTTTTCAATGAAAGATAATCTGATGTGTAAATTAACACTCAAGTGACATTATTTTCTTTCTTCCTGAAAGTTTGTACTTTTTAAGAAGATACTTGAGAGAGGGTTTAAATAACCCAGAAAGGTTGCTTCCCATCAGGATTTGTAAGTAACCCAGTAAGGTGGAAGCTATAAGGAGAAGGGCCAGGGTGCCAGTAGACAAATGATACTCCAGCAATGGGAGCTAAGAGAGGTGGCTTGTCATGGCTAAAACAGGGGAGGTAAGCATTATTGTGGTCTTCAGTCAATTTTAAGGCAAATGATTGGCTCTGGACACCCAACATGACAGTGCAGAGATCCTGCAGGTGAATAGGACCCAGCAGTGAGGACTCCCGACAAGGGATCATATTCTGATACTGGAGATCCAGACGAACCAGCAGGTAGAACCTAGGGGTTTGGTACTTGGCTACCTGGGCCACTGGGCTGGGTTCAGGGGAGAAACCCTATTGTCTAGAGAAGGAAAAGGCAGGAGCTGAAGAAAAGACCTGGGAAAACTGGAGAGTTTCTCAGAAGGGAACCAATAACAGAAGCCCTGGTGTGAACTGGGACAGCTGATAGGTTTCCTTGTGGGTGTTTAAGGGCTGGGAAGGTGTGAATGAAGGGTAAGGTGCTTGTACAGACTCAAGCTCAGAAACAAGAACCTCAGGCTCCCAAGGCCACATCATCAGTATGAAGTCATTACAGGCAAGAGCCAGGAAGCCAGAACAAAGGTGAAACCCTTCTGGCCAAACTTGGAACTGATTGAGTCATGTTAGCTCAAGAATGAAGCCTGGGGCTATTGGGAGGGCAGAGGAGAAGGCAAAGCCCAGAAGAGGAGTCAGAAGCTGGCAGCAGGGGATCCCTTTAATAGTGAGAGAAATATATCTAGGATGAAGCAGGGGGACTTTCTTTGGTGGTCAAAGGGTGCTCCTATCTATTTCTCCTCCTGATTAGACCTTTATCATAGGGAAATGCTGATTTTGAAGTGTGAGAGAGTACTGCCTTTCCTCCTTTCAGCAAAAGCCTCTGCTCTCCAACTCCTAAAAGGGCAATGGATTATCTGAGCTACAACTTTAAAAGTTTAGTAGAGTGACATTTACATACTTCCCAGGGAGGGCATTGCAAATACTTTAATATTGGAGATCTCCAAAAAATTCCAGTAAGATAAAAATTGCATTTTTGCAAAAAATAGTGAAAATTGATTACAGAATCATAGGAAATAAATTCCTGGGTAAGCATAAGATAGTAAAAACGTTGAGATTAGGGATCATGTTTCTCATTCTGTTAATGCTCTCTTAAAATCCAAGAAACCCTGGGGTTAGCCCCTTTAAGACTGGCTGGACAGAGTGATCACATATAGGAAGAAACTGCTAATGTGGTGGCAGTGACTGTCCACATAACCTCACCTTGCCTTGCCCGGCTCTGACTTTGTCTTGCTAAGGATCCCATTCTACTCTGCTCACCCTCTGAGGCTCACACCTGTCCATCCAACCCTACTTCTGTCATTACTCTGACTTTGTCTTGCTAAGGATCCCATTCTACTCTGCTCACCCTCTGAGGCTCACACCTGCCCATCCAACCCTACTTCTGTTGTTCCTTCCAATTTTGCCCTCCTAGTAATGGTCTGCCTTTCCAGCCTTTTGCCACAGCCCAGTAAATCCCAGTCACCACGATGATCTCATCCCAGTCTCCTTAAATCCAGCATCTTTTTATGTTCTTAGACAGTACCTAAAAGTGCTTGGCACTTAAAAAGATGCTTGAAGTCCTCATTAAATTTAATTGAATCCTGGTTGGACTTTTCTCCTTAGTAATAGTAAATAAGAGTAGGATTTTCACAAATTGGGCTGTATTTGATATACTGAAAAGACTTCTGAACCATACCTGGGATCAGAAGACCTGGAGCCATGGGGAGCAAGTCAAATGCCAGTTATGCTACCTGTGTTGTGGGGACAAGCCATTCTTCATGTGGGATTAATAAAGCTTCCACTCCGTGTTCTGTGAGTTCCTGTAAAGATCAGAATGAAACAGTGAGGACCAACAAAAATACAAAGCTTTTGCAAACTTTATTAAATCATAGCACAAGCCCAAATATCATCTGAAAAGTGTGTTTTTTTGTGAAACTGCCTGTTCTGTGTGGGGCTGGCTAAGTGAGATATTGCTGCATTTGGTTCTGTTTTACAAAGAACACAAACAATTTGGAACTTTTAAGAAAACCCTCTGGGCTACTCTAGCAATGTTGAGCCTGGCCACAAGCCACTCCTGCTGCAGATTGGAATACTAAAAGCCTCTTGATGGCAAATATTCTGTTGTATAACCAAAACCTAAGCCATGACATGTTCATGCATGAGAGTTCATCGTTGTTGCTGCTGGTTTACTTACATGTTTCCAAACAGAAACTGTTTCCTATTCTTCATAGCAAGGCATTTGGGAACATTTCCTCCCCTCTTCCCTTCTGATTGATTCTTCACTTCCCTTTCCTGCCATGTACACCCTATCAACAGGAATGTGTCACTTTAAGCACCTGAAAAAAAAGCAACACATGCCCCAAAAGAATGAGTTTACCAACACAAACAGTAAAACTCAGACCAGAAAAGCCTCCTCTTCAAGAGTAAAGTAAATATTTGCTTATTTTTCAAAGAACCAGAAAGAGCTATGCCTCTTCCAGGACTGATTTCCTCAAAATGCTTTGTGTTTTGATAGGCTAGTGCTTGTCCCCAGTGGAAACCGTTGATAGTCATGGGGTTCCCCTCCTGCTGTTTACATAGCCATAAGTAACATGGTGTAAAAATCAAACTACTTCAGCCTTAGTTTTACCCAAGCCCTCAAGAAAATATACTCCAACATTTCCCACATCCCAAAGTCAGATTATTCTTGCAGGATTTGCAAAGTAGGTAACTAATTACAGGCTTTGAGACTCTGGCCTACATCTATTCGTGAGCATAAAATATTTAAAGTTAAGTGCCCAGGGAGTGTAAAATCAAAAAAGGTTTTTTGAGACAAGTTGTTAATGTACTGTGGGTTCCATTCCCACCCCCTCACCAACTGTAATCCTAGGGAAAGGAGCATTTTGGGAAGTTCAATGTGAGTCCCCTAGAGCTCAGAGTACATAGTGGACTGGCATCTGGCTCACACCTAAATGACAAGAGGCTGACTAGCTGGTCTCCCAGCAGAGCAGAGATGTGGGGCACTGGGGATGACCTACACTTCCAGATTGTGATAGCAGAAGGGTGCATCTTTCCCATGGGTCACCAGAGAAGAGAGAGAGATGCCATTTTGTAATAGTACTGTACTGGTCAAGTAAAACCATCTTTCTTTCTTTGGGAGTACTAGCTGGAAGAAAGGATTGAGAATGGGTTACAGGTCCTGCTGCAGGGGCTGAAAGCAGATGCAGTCAGAGGGTGGGACTCAGGCTGAACTATACAACTGACAGTAGACAACTGCTGCCACAGTGAGGTCCCAGGGGCTCACAAAGGGCCCTTTCATTGGCTTGCTCTACTTAATCACTACAGGGTGACAGGCTGCTTTGTGAATTTAATCAAGTCTTCAAGTCCTCTCTTTGCACAACATTCTAAATAAGAGTTCAGGGTGTTTCCAGACCTTTGGAAGGCTGTCCATGGACCACTGTTCTCTCTCCTATGCAAGCCCTGCCACCAGGTGAAGAACCCCTGATTTAAGCTAGCCCAGTCCATGTAACTGGCACTGTTTAACAGCAGGTTTCTGGCACTCTCTGCATGGTCCACAGCCTCCCTCTGAACCACTGGTCTTGGAACTCTAGTCTAATGCTCCTGAGTCCCGTCCTGGGCCTCTGCTTCCAGGTATCTGACCTGGAATCTTATTTCTTCACGTTTGTGTTGTCTTTCCTTTAGATTTGATCTACTCCTTTGTACCTTCCTTGACTATAACTTTTACAGTTCACTGGTTAAATTTAATAATCCCTCCATAATGACCAATCCAGCCTCTGGGAACCCCTTACTTCCCATCCAACATCCAGGCATACTTGCCCAAAGAATACCCCTTTGAAAAAAGTTTTTTTGCTTGGTGTTTAAAGATTTGATCCATGTTAAAATGTTTAAAATGCCTGTAGGAGAAGTAACACCTAAGCTATTGTCTTTCATTTGCATTTCTGTTTTAATAAGTTTCAGATCTTTGCTTCAGAGAAGATTTTGTTGAGGAGAGTTTGAGAATTAAAGAGAATGGAGAGGAAAAAATCATGCTAAAAGAGGAAAGGGGGCTTTGCAGGGTGGAGTGTAAAATTATAAATTTTTCCTATTTCTCATTGTTGCTTTAGACTCACACTAAGCTGAAGTGTCTAAAACTTAGTACAGAAAGGCTTTCCTGACAGAAAACACTTGGGTTCTTACTGAGTGCTTTAGGATGGTGTGGCATGTGGCCATGCCTTTGGCTTTGACTACCACTAACTAGAAATTGGGCATTTATAGTGTTGATGTGTGCCTGATGAGCGAGAGACTAAACCATTCTGCTTGGCCCCTGAGTGTGGCCTCTCTTAAGATGGAGAAAGGCATAGCCCACTCCCCAGGCTATGGTTGTCACTGGGTCAGTAATAGACTTCATCAATGTGCCGATCAAACCAGACAGCCTGAATTTTTCTTCCCCCAACAGAAACTTGAATTTATTAAATGTATTCACATCTCATCATTTAGGGATTTATGCCTGCAAGTCCACTATCATTAAAGAATTACGTGCTTACATTCCCCTTTCCATTGTAGGGATTACCAACCCCTAACGATAGTAAATTATTCTCTTCTGCGCTGTATACTACGATTACTCTGTGGAATTTACTAGATGGTTTCGTAAGGCACTACAGCACTAATGAAGTGTTATTTATACTACACACTGATTTTCTGTTTTGTTTTTCTTGAAGTTTCTCCTTGTTCCATCTTTTTTGATTTATCATACATTCAGCAGACCTAAGTATGAAAGCCATTTTTCTGTCACTCTTCAAACTTTAAATGAACAAGACTTTTTATGAAGTGTAATTTTCAATAACAATGAAATATTAGAAGCCCCTCTTGGAGTTCCTTGTTCCATTCCTGCCTGTATTTTTTTCTGTTTTTCTTTTCTTTTTTTCTGGTTTCCCACCAGTGCTGCCTATGATTGCCATAGCCTGTGATATATACAAGTAAGGATCCAGCGGAGGGTCAGAAAAGTTTCCTCTCATGCAATTGCACAATAACAAGAAGTAAAAACACAGTCGGATGCACGACAGGCTGTGCACACAACTAATGAACCAATGGGGGGTTGATAGGGTTGGAGGTGCAAAGAGGCATTGGAGTAGTTTTCCAGAAGATGGCAGTTTTGCTTTGATGTTGGTCTCTTTTATACTTGAATCTAAACTGAATAATCATTCTCCCCTAAAAGTTAAAGAGTATGTCCTTTCTAATCAGTTTGGATGCAAGTCATTACTGTCATTTTCAGGTTATGTTATTTGAAGGCCTTAATAGAGCTTCTAGAAAATGGGTATAATAAAAGTACATACCATATGAAGAGCCTATGGTGAAGTATGCAAAGGAGGCTAAATATAATTTACATAGTAAATGCTTGATACATTTTCTCTTCCCTTCCCTCCCCTCTGTTCCAACTAATTAGAACAAAATTAGTTCCCAGATTATCACAAAGTTGGTTGTAGTACCTGTGGCAAACAAGCTTTCTTGCCTTTCCAACAGCCATGACCACCACTGTTCTCCCAAAGCACCCCCTTCCTTTTGCTTGCTAAGGGAAGTTGGCCCTTTATGAGCCATAGAGAGAGAGAGAATCATGGTTGATCTAAACCAATCACAGTAATCCCATAATCTTGGATGGTGATTGGATTTAGGCATAGATACATATGTGGTTTAATACTAGTCATTAGCACATGCAGAGAAACCTACTGGAGGAAAGATTTTCTTTTTCTTTTTCTTTTTTTAAAAGATGACCGGTAAGGGGATCTTAACCCTTGACTTGGTGTTGTCAGCACCACGCTCTCCCAAGTGAGCAAACCGGCCATCCCCATATAGGGATCTGAACCCGTGGCCTTGGTGTTATCAGCACCACACTCTCCCAAGTGAGCCATGGGCCTGCCCTAAGATTTTTCTCACTAATAAAAAAAGATTTATGAAGGACATTACCCCTCCTCTGAAACAAATGGGGTTGTGGCTTCATGGGATGCCTGAAACTGCTATAGCTATGCTCTTGAACATGAGATATCACCAACACATACTGTAGAGGAGAAAAGGAGAAACCCCTAGCTTTTGATGACCTAGCTGTGCTGCTAAACAGCCCTCCCTCCAGATTGCCTCCCATGTTAAAAAACACATGCTTCAGGTTTTATGCCACTTCTGGTCAGTATTCTGTTAGCTGCAGCAGAAATCAGCTAACTGCCCAAGCGTTCCATAGACCTAAGTTTAAGTCCCAGCTTTGTTTGCGTGTGAGCTTGGGCAAGCTCTCTAAACACATAAGCCTCAGTTTCCTCATCTGTAAAATAAAGACAGTAATGTTCTCCAGTCCTTAGATTGGTATGAAGAGTCAATAAATTCGCATAAAATCATTCTTGGTGTTAAGTCTTCAGTAAATGGTAGTTTAAATAATTTTAAACATTTCCCCATTTCACATGCAGAAAACCCTGATTATACTTCTGTGCAGACACAGATCACCATAGATGATTTAGATAAAAACTTCACTGATTTCTGTTATTAAATTCTGCTACTCTGGCCAGCTAGATGGTTGCTCCCCTCTTCAGTCTCCACTTTCTATGTGTCTGCCCTGAAGCTGTGGGCCCAGAGAGAAGATGGTCACCCATTATACACACCCACACATCAAAGGAAATACGAAAGGGCTTACTGCTCATGTGACCCAGTCAGGAATGTGTGGTTTTGTCTGAAAATGTGAGGCTCAAACAACCTTTTTAATTTGGGGGGATGGGGGTGCAGAGGGGGAACTGGAAATCTTAATTTCCTTTTAGAGTTCTGACACAGTCCCCAGAAGTCTCTTCCTTTGGCTTTCCTCTAAACTCTTCCTGTGGCTAGCCAAATGTGAGGCTCAAACAACCTTTTTAATTTGGGGGGATGGGGGTGCAGAGGGGGAACTGGAGATCTTAATTTCCTTTTAGAGTTCTGACACAGTCCCCAGAAGTCTCTTCCTTTGGCTTTCCTCTAAACTCTTCCTGTGGCTAGCCCGGTTGTTTCTACTATGATCTCCAAACAGGATCTCAAATATTAGATACTGATTTTCTGCTTTTTTCCTTATTCCCAAGTACTATATAAAACTAATCTTGTTCTCGCAATGCTCATTAGGAACTTGTTCTAGACTTTTAATAATTGTGTTTTTATTTCCTTTTCTTTCTCACTTTGCTTACACTTGGACTTCTCCTCAATTCTTTCATAGTAACTAGAATCCTGGTCCCCTGTGCTTATTTATACTTGTTCTGTATCATCTTAGTTTCCCATAAGCTTCCCATTTCTATGTAGATAGAAATACCCAGCACTTGAAACCTGAATCTTTCCTTTCTGAGCTTATGCCCGCAAGCTGGCTTAGAACCCATGCATAGGCAGGCAGAACAGATAAAGCCAGCATCTTATTTCCCAGGTTTAAAAAGTATATCTATTGCTTTGAATCATAAGGAAAGTCAGCAAGGATTACAAAAAACAAAACAAAAGCAAAAACAAACAAACAACAACAACAAAAAAAACACCTTAAAGGAAGATTAGTGTGCATTTGTCCTTTTTTTCTTGGTTGCCCAGCAGAAGAACCTCCTCCCTGTGTTGGGTGGGGAATGTGTCACTATATGTTTGGGGTGGCAGGGCCCTGCAAAGGCCAGATACCTGGTCTCCTTGGTACCTAGCCTCCAGGGAAACAGCCATGCATGCAGCATAAAACTGCAACCTTGTCACAAAGAAGCAGGTACTGCTTAGAACTGCTTTGGTAGCTGTGCTGGCAGAATTCAGTGTCCCAGACTGTGGGACTTATTCACTGGCCTGTGTTACAGGACATGCAGTTTCCCTTCTCAGAATTTGCCTTCTGGCTGCCCCATCAATCTGAGAGCCACCAGGTACCCTCCAATCACTTCCTTTGGCTTAAGTTAGCCAAATTCTATTTCTGTTGCTTGCAACCAAAAAAATCCAAATGACACAGTTTACTTCTTTTCCTATTTCATTATGTATGGAAATGGCAGGTCTTTTCAGTGAGAAGAACATGGGATTAAATTCTCCCATTTATTTGTTGGCAACTTTAGGCAATTAAGTTACCATCTCTCAGCCTCAGCCTGCACATTTGAAACAAGGGGAAAATATTCAAACTCACAGTGTTATTGAAGGAATTAAATGAAATTTTGTGTGTAAATCCTTAACTTTTTAAAAAAAAAATTAAAACGATTCTGCCTTCAAGGTATTTACAATTTAGCTGGGAAACTATGGCACACACACTTATTACTAAAAGGTAACATTTATACTGATACTTAATAGTATGTCACACACTTCTAAATAAATGCACTGTTGTATTTTTTAGTTAACTTGTGCCACAGTCCTGTGAAGTAGGTATTATTATTCATATCTTACAGATGAGGAAACTGAAACCTCTAGAGAGGTCAATAAATAGTGAAAGATCTCACAGCTGGAATTCAAACTCAGGGGCTCTTACTGCAGAACCTGTCATCCTAACCATGAGGAAACTGAAACCTCTAGAGAGGTCAATAAATAGTGAAAGATCTCACAGCTGGAATTCAGACTCAGGGGCTCTTACTGCAGAACCTGTCATCCTAACCAGCTCACCCATATGAAAAGATATTCTACACTTTGAGGATAGCATAGAAATTCCAAAAGAGTGATGCAGGCAATGCATCTTGCTGAGTTCACTGGACAGAACACTGTGTTTCACAGATGCAAGGGAAGTCTGTGTAGAAGAATGAAGGCTACTTGTAAGATGTCAGGTTACATGAGCACCAAATACCAGACTATTTGACATAATGTTGTCACAAGTTTTTTCTTCTGTCAATTCCTTTCCATCTTCCATGGCCTAGCTAGCAATTTATTCTGAAAACTCAGTTGATGTGTGTAGAATGTGTCCCCCAGAGTGTCAGGTATCAGAAACTTAATCCCCACTGTAAGTGTTGAGGATGGGAAATCCTATTCGGGTAATTGAAAGGTGGGGCCTTGAAAAGATGATTAAATTATGAGGACTATGTTCTTGTGAATGGATTGATCTGTTCATGGCATAATGGGCATGGTTCTGTGGGCTTACAGGGAGAGCAAATGAGGAGGTTACTCTCTCTTGCTCCTGCCATCCTCACCATGTGACAGCTTGTGTTGCTGTAGAGCCACCACCAACACCAAGGCCCTCACCAGATGTGTTTCCTGGACTTTGTACTTCCCAGCCTCTGAAGCTGTAAGCAATAAATTTTATTTCTTTATAAATTACCCAGTTTCAGGTATTTTGTTATAGGCAACAGAGAAGGACTAATACAGAAAACTGGCACCAGAGAAGTAGAGTATTACTGATGACAAATATTTAAAAATGTGGAAGCAGCTTTGCAACTGGGTATTGGGTAGAGGCTGGAAGAATTTGGAGGACAGGCTAGGAAAAGCCTAAATGTTGATGAAGGTTTAGGAGACAAAAAGACTAGGGAAAGTTCGGAACGTCTTAGAGACTGGTTAGATGGTGGTGATTGGAATGCTGATAGAAATGTGGACAGTAAAAGCCATACCAAGGAGGTCTTGGATGGAAATGAAAAGGAGCTTATTGGAAGATGGGGAAAGATCACCTTTGTTATAGAGTTGCAGGGAACTTGGCTGCATTCTGTTTATGCCCAGAAGTTTTATGGAATATGGAATTTAAACGTGGGTATTTGGCAGAAGAAATTTCTAAGTAGTAAAGCATTCAGGAAGCTGCATGGATACTAGCAACAGACTACACTGAGTTATGGCAGCAAAGACGTGAGCTACCATTTGCTACCATTAGCTACCATTCGCTAAGGAGATTAGCACAGAAGGAAGGGATTATCAGGAGAATGGAAGAAAGACCTTGAAGACATTTCAGAGATCTTCAAGGCTGCACTTCCCGTCACAGGTCCAGAGGCCTAGGGAGACAGAATGGTTTCAGGGAACAGGCCTGAGATGCCCTCCCCGGGCTTGCTGCCCAGTGCTGCCTCGGGATGCTGTGCCCCACACTCCAAGCTGCTCCAGCCATGGCTAAAATGGTCCCATGTGCTGCTGGACCCTCAGTTTTGGAAGATACAAGTTGGAAGACTTGGCAGTTGCCTTGTAGTGTTAAGTCTGCAGGCTCACTCTATGCCAGAGCTGTGAAGGCTTGTGAGACTCCAACCTGATTTCAAAGGCTGTATGGAAAAGCCAGATACCCAGGAAGAGATCTGTCAAAGGGGTGGAGTCACCACATAGAACCTTCACTAGAGCAATGCCAAGCAGAAATGTGGGGTCAGAGTTGCAGTAGAAAATCCCCATCAGAGCCATGCTTAGTGGAGCCATGGGAGCAGGACCATGATGGAGACCCCAGAACTATGGAGCTACCAGTGTGCAATGCCAGCCCGGGAGAGCTAAAGCATGGCCAGAGACCAGGAAAGCCATAGGAGTGGGACTGCCAGATGACTTTGGGACCTAACCCCTTCACCAGTGTGCAGGGAATGCCAAACTTGGAGTCAAGACACATGATTTGCCAGCTTTACAATTTAATGCCTGCCCTGCCAGGTTTTGGACTTGTTTGGGGCTTGTTACCCCATTCTTTTGGCCTATATCTCCTTTTTTGAATGGGAATATGTATGTCCCACCTATGTTTGTCCCACCATTGTACCTTGGAAGTAGATAACTTGTTTTGATTTCACAGTTAAGACTTTGGACTTTTTGAGCTGGTGCTGGGACAAGTTAAGACTTTGGGGCTATGGGGACAAAATGAATGTATTAACATGTGAGAAAGACATGAAATTTGGGATCTTAGGGGCAAAATGCATTGCATATGTACTTCGAAGTTCCATGTATTAGAAACATAATCCCCACTGTGACAGTACTAAGAGGGTGGGAGATCTTATTATAGTAATTGAAAGGTGGCGCCTTGAAGAGGTGGTTAGATCATGAAGATTTATGCCTTTATGAATGGATTGATCCATTCATGGAATAATGGGCGTGTTTCTGATGGCTTTAAAATAATCCCCACTGTGACAGTACTAAGAGGGTGGGAGATCTTATTATAGTAATTGAAAGGTGGGGCCTTGAAGAGGTGGTTAGATCATGAAGATTTATGCCTTTATGAATGGATTGATCTATTCATGGAATAATGGGCGTGTTTCTGATGGCTTTAAATGCAGAGCAAGGGAGGAGATTAACTCTATCTTGCTCAGCCATACTCTGTGTCACTGTAGAGCCACCACCACCAAGGCTGTCATCAGATGTGTTCCCTGGACTCTGGACTTCTCAGCCTCTGGAACTGTAAGAGTAAATTTTATTTCTTCATAAATTACCCAGTTTCAGGTATTCTGTTATAAGCAACAGGAAACAGACTAACATCAGCCAAGCATCATACCCTCCAGGAAGGCTTCTCTGACTTTCATTTATGAGGTCAATACCTCTTCTATGTGCACCCATAACTTACATGTCCTATATATAGGTCCAGTAAATATTGGCTCATTTGTCTGCATACAATCTCTAGGTGTGGACCCTGTGAACACAGGGGCAAGGTCTGTCTCATTTACCACTCTACTCACAATATCAAACACAGTAACTGGCACATGGTAAGTGCTCAATCACTGTTTATTGAATGAATGTGGAGTGAGGGCCCCCAGCAGAGAAAACCACAGAAACAAATCTGGCTGAAGACAGAATGTTTGGAATAAAAACATGTACAACTTTACCAATGTCAAAATATCCTGGCCCCTTCCAGAACTTGATTGCAAAATATAGATGATCAAAGATTATCAGGATAATTAAATTAGAAGAGAGG
>NW_007734023.1:29615-37067 GCF_000696425.1 Galeopterus variegatus | reverse complement strand
AAAAAAATCCTCAGTATGATCATAGCTAGTCATTTTGAGTGGGTAGTGATCATTATCAGCTCAGTGCGGGTGTGTGCGGGGGTGCTACGTACATGTGTGGTTGTGCGTATGTATATTCTTCAATGAAATTGTGTGATTAATCATTCTGTAGACAATCAGAATTCCATGTGCACTGGTATTTTGTCCTAAGCTATCCTCCTGAAAGTCTCACACTCATAGAAATAATGTTGGCTCTTTTTTCGACATAACATTTTGATTACTCTGGCTCCAGCAAGTCTGGGGTTTGTTCTCTATCTGCATGCTTTTTGAAGAAAAAGCTTTTTGGTCATGACAGACCGATATATACACCTGAAACATTTTTTAAATAATCTAAGTGTTAGAATATGTGCCAAGAAGAGGGATATAGAGGAAGAGTTATAGGAGTCAAGACATGGCAGAGCAGAGTGAGCCGGAATTATTGGTGAAGTCCTCACGTGTAGGAGAGGAGGGATGGTGAGTGCCTTTGGGGAGCAATTTCAGTGAGACGGTGAACAATTTGCTGGATGTTATGGAGTAGGCAGAGGAAGTGGTGAAAAAGGATAGCAATATGGCAATAGATGCAAAAACAGGGAGAGCATTTTGTGACATGGAGAGCGTAGGACAGTGTTGACACTAAGAGTTTTTTAAATTAACATACAGTAAAATTGACTTTTTAAATGTAGTTTTATGAATTAACACATGTACAGATTCATATAATCACTGCCACAATTAAGACAGAATTGTTTCATTGCCACAAATAACTACTTGTGATATTCCTTTTCAGCCACCCCTCTCCCCTTACCTACCCCCTGGCAACCACTGATTTGTTTGTCACTATAGCTTTGTCCTTTCAAAAATATCATAGCAATAGAATCATACAATATGTAAAATTTTGAGACTGTCTTTTCTTCAGTCAGCATAATGCCTTTGGNATGGATGTACCTCAGTTTGTTTATCCATTCTGCTGGTAACAGACTACTGAGTTGTTTCCATCTTTGGGATGTTTATGAATAGAGCCACTACAAACATTTATGTACAGGTTTTTATGTGAACATATGTTTTTGTTGTTCCATGGTAAGTACCTAGGAGTTCTGGGTCATATGGTAAGTTTAGCTTTGTAATAACCGCTAAACTCTTTTCCAGAGTAGCTGTACCATTTTGCATTTTCAGCAGCAATATATGAGAGTTTCAGTTACTCTGCATCCTCACCAGCTATACAGAGGTATTTCTTCATAGTTTTAACTTGCATTTACACAATGGCTAAGGATGTTGAACATTTTTTATGTGTTTATTTGTCGTTACTATATCCTCTTTGGTGAAGTGTCCATTCCAGTGTTTTGCTCCTTTTTAAATTGGGTTGTGTTCTGGCTGCTGAGTTTTAAGAGTTTTTAAAATATATCCTGGATTCAACTCCTTTGTCAAATATGTGATTTGCACATATTCTCTTCCACTCTACAGTTTGTCTTTTCATTGTCTTAGCATGTCTTTTTCAGAACAAATGTTTTAAGTTTAAACAAGGTCCAGTTGATCAATTTTTGTCTTTAATGGGTCATGCATTTGGTGTAATGTCTAAGAATTCTTTGCCTAATCCCAAGTTATAAAGATCTTCTGCAAGTTTTATAGTTTTATCTTTTATGTATAGATCTATGATTCCTTTTAGGTTCATTTTTATAAAATGGCATTTGGTGTAATGTCTAAGAATTCTTTGCCTAATCCCAAGTTATAAAGATCTTCTGCAAGATTTATAGTTTTATCTTTTATGTATAGATCTATGATTCCTTTTAGGTTCATTTTTATAAAATACGTGAGGTTGAAGTTTATTATTTTTTGCATGTGGATATCTAATTGCACTATTTATTGAAGAGACTATCCTTTCTCTCATTGAATTGTCATTGTACCCTTGTCAAAAATCAGTGGCCAAGTTTGGGTGTGCCTCCTTCTATATTCTCTATTCTGTTCCATTAATCTATGAGTTTATCACTGCAAATATGACTGTAGCCGTATATTGTCTTAAATCAGGGGTAGTGTGGTCCCTCCAACTTTATTGCTTTTTTTCAAAATAATTTTGACTATTCTTGATTCTTTCCATTTCCATATATATTTTAGAATGAATTTGTCAATTTCTACAAAAAAAGTCTGTTAAAAATTTTATTGGAATTGCACTAAATCTCTTGATCAATGTGGGGAGAATTAAACAGTGTTTGTTAATGTGAATAGACTGTACCTTCTAATAGATCTATATCTCCAAACATTGCTTCCAATACAGAATTTTGCCCCTGTCTGCCTGGGGATGGATTGGGCTGTGTTACTAGTATGACTGGTTCTTGAAAAGACAAATCTCCAAGTAATCTCCCACAGGAGATCATGAACACAGACCTACAAAATTTCAGGAGAGATACACCAATCTCATCTCTTTATCCTATGCTGTCAGAGACACCTGAGAAAGATTCTAGAATTTGCACTCTCTAGTTGGAACCACTTATTTTCCACACATGACTGAATAACCCAAACTTTGAAAGACAGAGTGAGGTCAGGTTATTGTGATGAGTGGTGTTGAGACCCAAGACCAGATCACATTCTTATGGTTAAGAATTGGATTTTCACATATGGGAATGGTATGCCTCTTGCCAATCTGGGAAGAAAGTTTCCTTGGACAGTAAATGTAGATTTGGGGGGCTATTCTTAGACAAAGAGAAAGAAACAAATTTCTTTTGCTCAGAGAAATTGCTTAAAACTTAGAAGGCATTATTTTAATATCATAAAAGAATATCATTTAACAGGTCCCCCAGCAATTATTTAATTATCTAGAGAATGTACTTTCTTTGACTCACTATTTATTATGAATTCGAGGTCCTAGATTTAGTGAAGTTGCATCTTAATTAATAGATTTTTGTTTGGTAAATACGAAGATAATTTTGTCTGTTAAGAAAAGATAATCCCAAAGTTATGGTTTATTCCCCTGAAGGACATAACGGGCTATGTATATAACCAAGAAATCTTACAAAATTCCTTCAGTAAGTTGCCTATAAATCCCCAGCTTCTCAAATGCTCTTTGAACTACTGATGTGTATTAGTTTGCTAAGGCTACCACAACAGCATAGCACAGATGGAGTGTTTAAACAACAGAAATTTATTTCTCGCACTTTGGGAGGCTAGAAGTCCAAGATTAAGGTGTTGGCAAAGTTGGTTTTCCTGAGGCCTCTCTCCTCAGCTTGCAGATGGCTGCCTTCTTGCTGTGACCTAACATGGTCTTTCCTCCGTGTGTAGGCAGCATCTCTGCACACTTGAGAATCCTCTTCTTATAAGGACACCAGTCAGACTGGATTAAGACCTACCCTAAATACTTCATTTTAACTTTATCACCTCTTTTAAGACCTTATCTCTGAATACACCTACATTCTGAGGTACTACAGGTTAGAACTTCAACATATGAATTTTGGGGAGACATAGTTCAGCTCATAATACCATGTCACATCCATTCATGTCACTGAATAAAATCTTAGGCACATATTTATTTGTATGAAATTGATTATTTTAATTTTTTAAAAATTATATTTTAACACTGTTTGATCTAGGTCTGGTGTGATTTTTGACCTTTATTCTGAGACACAAGGATGCTTTGAGCATTTCTGTAGTGGAGTGGGGAGTCAGGAGTGGGAGAAAACTAAGGATAACACTTTATAGAATAATTTTTCTAATGCATTTATAACTCAATCTCCACATATCTCTCCAGTGTATGTTGATCAATAATAAGCATGATTACATAGACTTTTGTCTTTTGTTTCTGCCTGCTATTATAGGACCTCAGACTCTTAAAATGCCTCTTAGATGTTTTTTATTGTCCCCAGAGGATGTTACAGATGTTCTGTGAGTAATCACTCTACTGCTGGGTGTCACTGTAGCCCAACTGGGCATTCTCTTTGTGCAGTAACATTCATCAGGCATTAATGGCACTGCAGGACATCTGGGTCTCCCTCTGATACCTGCCACTCTTCTGAAAAATAATTACATTTTCTTCTGATGTCACCAGTGCTTCCTAGGCATTTGTCACAATTTCTTAGAAGCCTCAAGCTTCTAAAGCTGTAAGATGGCCTGTGGTATAGTAAAGGAGATGCTTTTCTTGTGTTCCGTCTGTCAGAGTAATCCCAGCATAGCTTGTTCTGTGCCACAAAGTTCTGCAAAGAACTTAGCTAACAGTTATTTTAGTTTTACTAAGGATTTGGTCTTAAGTTCAGTGGAGACTAAGTTGGGAATTGATTTCTACTGATGAACACCACACTCTATTTATAATTTTTTCTCTTGTCCAATAATTAACTTTTTATTATTTGGCCAAATTTATCATCCCTGGCTCCTTTTTCCCTGAGCATGAGTTTTCCTCCTGAAGACTCCTCATTCGACTCTATTTATAATTTTTTCTCTTGTCCAATAATTAACTTTTTATTATTTGGCCAAATTTATTATCCCTGGCTCCTTTTTCCCTGAGCATGAGTTTTCCTCCTGAAGACTCCTCATTCGCCTGCAAAAGGACATATGTTGAGGTCATCTAACCATTTCCTCAGACATGCCAGAAGATTCCAAAGCACCTGTGCAGACAGGTTTCTGGCAGAACCCTCCCATCAGTTTGCCAACCATTTTGGACTTCCACTTAGACTCAAGCTAAGATATCCCCTGCTCTGGTACAATTTCCCATAACATAATGTCTGAAGCATCCTGGGGAGGAAGATATTACTAATACTGTCAAATCTATAGGAAAGAAAACTGAGGCTCAAACCTATTAAGCAACTTGCCCAATGGATTCCTAGGCCTAAAATTTAAATACAGATCTTGTAACTAAAAATACTATTTCTTTTTCCAACAAACCATACACAAAGCCTTAAAAATCACCCCAGGTGATCACCTGCCAACCTGTCTACCTATTCCAGTGGAGTCAGCCAATCATTCAAGCTCCTCCCACATGCCAACAATGATAAAGGCAGAGCAGGATCTGAATACAAGTCTTCTTGACCACAGTATCAATAAAATTTGATATGACAAAGAAACTAAGCCCAGAAAGAACCCTACTTGAATTCTATCTCTGCTACTAACTTGAATATGTTTCTTAAATTCTCTAAGCCTCAGTTTTTCACGTGCAAAACAGGAGTAATAAGAACTACCCTAGAGGATTCTTAAGAATAGGAAAGGACTCAACATGTACAGCTTTTGTCCTGTCCTCAAAATGTAACATTTTCTAAGTAAATAGCAATTGTTGCTATTGATTTATTAATTATTATATTTTAAACATATTTGGTAATATGTTAAGTATATAGTTGAGCATTTTAAGTAAATTATATTTAGTATATCTTTTTTTGTGAACAAAAACGCATTATCCTGGGTAATGTTTCCACAGTTCGAGTGGTCTCCAACATTTGCAATTAGACCAATTTTTAAAACGGCACTCAGGATAGCAGCAAATTGAACTGCAGAGCAGGGTTCAGGAAATAAGATATAAAGAAGAGAGATTCTTCAAAGAAATGAATTAAAATCTGAGTAGGATTTATGCTATTCAGAATGTATTAAAAATAGAAGAGTATTAGATTTCAGCCGTCTTTTCTCCAAAGAAATATATAAAGCAAAAAGTTAATTTGAGGTAAACTTTCATTTCAAGAGATTATTTTTAAATTTTTGTAATTAGCATCTTGCTCTTTTTATTGCCAGGAAGTAACATAAAGCCATCAACCTTGTCCCTTGTTGCTTATTCTCTTTCGGTAAAAGCTTTAAGTGAAGTTTTTCACCAAGGCACATTTTTTTTCTTTTCTATTTTTGGAAAGAAAAGAATAGATTAAGAAACAAAATACAACTTTTCCCAATAGTCATATTTAGAGACCATAATTATTATAGAAAGATGTTGAAAAACCAACCTGAAAAGAACTTATCTAGTGCTTATTCTATGTTGAGCAATATTGTAAACTTAGATCAATATAAAACAGAACAATTGTCTAGTTAAGACAGGACCAAAACACCTAAAGTGATAATAAGCAAAGCAGTTTCATAACTAAGCCCTGAAGGGGATACGTGAAAGTGACACAGAATGATGGCATCAAATCTCTGTCAATCTGACTTGAAGAGGCAGAAAAATTCCTTGACTGCCTATGATAAAACGTATTCAAGATGTAACATTTAAAAAGGGAGATTTAAATCCAAAGGAACAGTCTGTTAGAATCATCGGAAGAAGTCAGGGATAAAACAATTTATTGCATTGGTTTATAGATCAGGCAACAATGTCAAATGAATAACGACTACATTTCCAGCGATGACATTTATCCTACTCATTTCTGTATCCCCAGTACAAATGCTATGCTTGGCTCTGTGTAGGTGTTTGTCCCAGGCTCTTTTGAAGGCTCCGAAGATATATATGTATATGTGTGTGTACATATATATATGCAGGTACATAATATTGATTATCCTACTCATTTCTGTATCCCCAGTACAAATGCTATGCTTGGCTCTGTGTAGGTGTTTGTTCCAGGCTCTTTTGAAGGCTCCGAAGATATATATGTATATGTGTGTGTACATATATATATGCAGGTACATAATATTGACTGATAGATGAGACATGAGCCCCATGCACTCATGAAGCTTATATGAACAAAGAACATATCAGGTAGTGATGAAAGCTGTGAATAATATAATATATTATTATAAAGAAAAACTGAGGGGAGGAGGATGTTCAGGGAAGTCTCCTCTGAGCAGTTGACAGCCATTTCAGCTGAGGCCTGAATGGTAGAAGAAGCCAGTCAATGAAGGATCTGGACAAGCATTACAGCCAGAGGGAACAGCTAATACATAAGCCATAACAGGCAATAAGTTCAGCATGGTGGTCAAACAGAAAGCAAGCCGGTGTAAATTGAGTGCGGTGAGCAAGCAGCAACATGAAAAGGAGACATAGCAGGGGTTATATTATCTAGATCCTTATAAGCCAAAGTGAATTATTCTAAATGTGACAGGAAGGGATTGGTCATTGGACATTGGGCAATGCCCTGATATCACTAACATTTTTAAAAGATTACTCTGGCTGATGTGTAAAGAATGATTATAGAAATAAAAGGTAATTGCAGTTGTCAAAGGAAAAGTTGGCAGTAATTTGGACAAAAATGATGGCCTGTTGGATAAATGCAGTAATTAACACTTACTGGTACCCAAATATATAAAGCAAAAGGGAGAAAGGAATAAAAGACAGTGAAAGGGTATGGAACCTGGATGACAGACACCTGAAAGATTCCATGAAGGACAGAGTAATGAAATTTGGAAGACTAGATACCATCAGGGATGAAGGTTCTGCTTGGGGTATATTAAGACAAAAGTGGTGATACAATATATATTCCCAGGAATCTGTGGATAATATAAGACTGAAATTATTAAAAACTAAGAAAAGATGAAAATGGTTGTTGAAAGGTA
>NW_007734023.1:25808-28875 GCF_000696425.1 Galeopterus variegatus | reverse complement strand
TAAATATGGGACATAGACCTATCTCCCATCCCCATGCATACCAGAGTTCCCCCTCTCCCCTGGGAAACTACTCCTGGCCAAGGTAGTTTACCCAAGGAAAGGCACATCTCCTTTAAGACAAATGGAAGACAGTAGGAAGCAGAAGCCCTGAGTGAAGGAATTAGCATGTAAATGTAGTTAGAACATTAGTGTAAACTACTCTGGCGCCAGGAGGGTAGCAAGTAAGTTAACTTATCTACTCAGCCAGGTCTCCCACGCTCTGAGTTGGGTGAGGGGCACATAAGCATGCAAATGATTTACACCTCTACTTTGATCTGTTCACTATATAACTGTTGTATGTATTCTACGGCAGTGCAGATTTCTAGCTTACCAGCCACCATCAGCGCCTCTCATTAAGTCTAGTAAACCAATGTCTCTACCTATTGGCCTGGGTGAGTTCTTTGGAATAAGTGAACACTATGCAAGTGGTCTTTCAGATCGGGGGCTCCTGCAATACAGTGTTCATAAACCATTCTGATTAATATGATGGTAAAATCAGAAGAGTGAAAAAGTATAAAGGGACAAGAGGAGAACTTAAGAACCATTTAATAAGGAATGTTAATTTTCACTTATGCCTACAGTCTCATTTCTCTAGTAGTGAGAACTGCAGCTGTATAAACCAGGGTGCCAAACTGACCTTGAAAATGAAACCTGTCATTTGTTGCCTTGTCACTCCTTTACCACAGTCTAAGAGACAACAGGATCGCATTACTCCCCAATTTACATCAAGGACTTCCTGTGCCCAATCCCTGCCCCTGATCCATGAAACGTTAAATTCTTTAATCTGCATTTTATTCATATTTATATGCTCTGAATTTTCTAGCCCAGGGCATTGCATATATTAGCAAATAATAAATATTTGTTGTCTAAACAGATCCAGTCTGTTTAAAACTTATTTACTTATCTTTACATTGCTAGTATCACTTTCCTCTTATTATGCTATAAGGAAACTACACACCTTTTATTTCCCTACTCCCCAAAGCATTTGTCACTCTTTGTATGGATAGTTCTCACTCTGGGTATGGTTGCAAACCTAGGCTAGCTTTGATCTGGTTTTCATGGCTGAAGCTGTTTGATAAGGAGAACATTAGTAGAAACCATATGAGATTATTATAGAGTTCCTGAATAGTTGGGCCTGGACAATACAGAAGAGGAATTAAAGGTCTCTCCTCCTAATGATCCCAAGAGAAGGTAAGAAAAGTATCATGTTAAACCAGGCAAAACTAGTAAACCAAGATTTTTACACACAAGGAATCAATAAAAAGTCAAGTATGCTACAATATGAATTGATGCAGAATCTGAGTGACTCCAATATCTTGGGATTAGACCCTTTGTGACTACCACTAGGGAAAAATAAATCCAAGAAATGCTCAGAAATGTGTCTACTGCTACTTAGAAGTGACACCTGACAAACAGATCAAAAATAAGCTACTAAGAAGAGACCCCAGCATCTCCATGAAATTCAGAGATCCAGGTACTGAATGGAAATGACCACAAATATATTGCCCCAAATCACAAGCAAACAAGAACCTTAGGCCTCCAAAGAAGCCTTATGGATTCCTTCTACCTTCACCCACATTCATTCCTGGCTAATGCCTCCCTTGGGGACCTTCCCATGATGAGGCAGGGAAGAGCTTATGCCTCCCTTTATACAGATGTGGCTTTAGTCAGAAAGCAAGTTGTACAGTTACTTTACTCCTCCTTGAAAGATAAGTGAGCTGAGATGCTGGGTACCGATCAAGCTTTATTAGAGGAAAAGAAACTGCCAGGCTGTGCTCAGAGTGGAGGGCGGCTTGGGGATGCCCTCAAAATGGGGGACAGCCCCAGGTGTGGGGGTGGTAGAGCTTATATGGGGCACCAAAGGCTGGCTTATACCATCAAAGAGGTGCATTATGTTAATGCAGAAGCTATGGAACCAGGGTGGAGAACTGCGCCCTTGCAGAAGCAAAAGGGTTTCTGTTTTGCAGAAGTCAGGAGGCTTCTGCAAGGGAAAGGGGGGAGGGGTTTGGTGCTGGAGGGGATGATAAGGCTGGTGGCTATTTTGTGCTTATTGTGTGCACAATGGCACCAGTCATGTCCAAGATCTATCACTCCTAAACTTGATAATGCCCAGGGGTTCATTTGAAAATCAGCTCAACAATAATCTTGGGTCTCATAGTCACATACCTGCCGTCAGATGATGCCTTAGACAGCATGCTCCTATCCTATTATAAAACATGTTTTACTTGGCTGGTATTTGGCTTAACCTCCCCTATTTCTCAATTTCAGGAGTAGTTTATCTCCCAAATAAAACAAATAACACTGTCAGAAAGTTTATCCTAATTATAAGCTTAAATTTATTGCTGCAAAAGCATTAAATCTTTCTCCTTCACAGACACTGGTAACTTTAAAACATTAGTGCATTATTCCCCATATCCATCTTGAATTATCATTTAATCAGGCAGGGTTTAATCTCTCATTATTTCCTCAACACATCCTTAAAATCACTCCTGCTTTTCTATACGTATTCTGCCAGACAGCACCATCTCTGTTACACTGAGAGCCCCAGCCCAATGTGCAGTGGCATGTTAGAAAGTCCTTATTCCTTTTCTGAAACTCTGAAATGCCCTTATTTATATATCAAATGTTGACATAATCTTTCGTCTAATACAATGATGGTTTCCATAACCCAAATTTCTTTCTTTGTATCAGGATAAGAGGGAAGTGTGCTATACTGTTTTGCTTTAGAAAACTAACTTCTTTTGATATACTTATCTACTTTCTTTTTTAATTCTGATGTGTTTATTTCTTCAGCAAGATTCACATCTATGTGTATCTGTAGCTTTGAAATATTTCTAAAGTAATTGCTCCCCTGAGTAATGTGACTGATGCATTTCAGTTTGATTCTTTAACCCAATTTCAGTCTGTGTCAATAGACACAGTCAAGTTGAACTTCATCTTTAAGTAAGACTAAGCCATACTGATTGCGACAGACATGTGACAGAATTTATCAAATTCACCAGTATTCTTGGGATTCTACTAACCGTGA
>NW_007734023.1:23115-24693 GCF_000696425.1 Galeopterus variegatus | reverse complement strand
CTTCTTATGGTTCCTATTTAAACAAACAAACAAAAACATTAACTTTTTAATGTATGTAGAATTTGCTTTGCTTTTTGATGTAAGGTAATAACCTAATTTGGTTTTTTTTTTAATAGTCAATTTCAACACTATCCTACCTCTAATTAAATAGTATTTTTACTTTATAGGTATTAAGGTTAAAAAAAATCAATAGTTGGGTAATCAGATGTGTGATTACCCAATGTGATCTATTAATTTATATCCCTCAAAGTCTTCACTAATAAAACAACCTAAATGACCACCTATTGACACAAAAATGGCTGAAGGAAGAGTAATCAATAATTACAAAGTGTTACATTACTGTAAAATTGTTTTAAAAATAGGGAAGCTCTATTCATCCTCTTCTCTCCATTAAATAAAAATACTTCTCATCTCCTACTCATATTTCTACAACCCTAAACCATCCAAGCTTTCTTTTAATGGCCTAAAACTCTTCTCATAGATCAATTTTTATTGTTTAATGCTTTGATTCCCGTTAAAATTCTCTGAGGAGGGCATTTACTTCATCTTATTCTAAACCCCCAGTGATGGAAAGGAAAGACATGGTTTTAGAGTTGGACAAAACTGGATTTAGGCCTTAACTTGAATACTTAGTCATNGACAGACATGTGACAGAATTTATCAAATTCACCAGTATTCTTGGGATTCTACTAACCGTGACTTTTCCCATTTAAAACTCATCCCTTACTGCTGAGAGCTCATTCAATTGATTGGCAACACTTCCCGCTGTGACAATATTACTTAGTTTTGCTTTGCTTGGCAGAAGCTCTCACATCGTTTGACACCATATGATCACTAATTCAAAAATTGCAGTCAGAGATAACACACAAGGATTTAAATTCTGTAGCAGCGGCTGTAGTCATTAGTTTAGATCTTCAGTTTGTTTCTCTTGGAATTCTTCTAGTTCAAAATATTCTGACCGAAAACTTAAAAACAAAGAAAAAATATTCTCTGTGGCCTTCTGTGCTTACCAACAGATAAATTTTTAAAGTGTAGGTTGAATAATAGCTAACAAGCCATGAGTGGAATGCAATCTAAAACACTTCAAGGAAAATAAAATCCGAGTATGATCAGCTTGTTATTTAAGACTGTGAGAACCTAGATTGTGCCAAATGTGGGACTTTTACTAACCCTTACCACATAACTGACATCGGAATAAGTCACTCAGAAAGAGTTTAGCCAACACCATGACTTTCTCTAAACATTTTCCCCAAGCACCGTTCAGTAGAAGTTTAAATTTCACATCTTCGGGCTAAAATGAAATTCCTTAAATCTTTCCTTGCATGACTTGTTTTGAAACAGAATAAGCTTTCTCCTGATTGACCAAAATAATTATGCCTATGTGCAGTTTCCAAGATTTAAACTGGGAATAAATCTTAGCAGGAAAAAAATTCTGGCACTGTTTCTTCTAAAGAAGTTGGGTGGGAAATGTGCCCTTAGAAGATTTTAAAGAGAATTTAGTGTTTTAGACACTAAATGCAGCACCATCACCTGAATACCTTCACCAACACTAACTGCAGATCACAAAAGCTTGGGCGA
>NW_007734023.1:0-22122 GCF_000696425.1 Galeopterus variegatus | reverse complement strand
GATGAGTGGATACGGAAATTGTGGTATATCTACACAATGGCATACTACTCAGCTATAAAAATGAATGAAATACCGCCATTTGTAACAACATGGATGGACCTTGACAGAATTATATTAAGTGAAACAAGTCAGGCACAGAAAGAGAAATACCACATGTTCTCACTTATTGGTGGGAGCTAAAAATAAATAAATAAATTCACACACACACACACACACACAAAAAACAAAAAACAGGGGGGGTGGGAAGAAGACTCAACAACTATAATTCCTTAAAGTTGACATGACAAGCAAACAGAAAGGACATTGTTGGGTGGGAGGGGGTTGAGGGAGGAGGGAGGAGGGTTTCGGTAATGGGCCACAATAATCAACCTCATTGTATATCAACAAAATAAAATTAAGAAAGAAAAAAAAAAGAAGAAATTCTAGACTTGGAGGTGGATGCAGTCTGGGGTTATTCATTTTTGGAGCGAAGATGACTATTTTCATCATTTGTAGAATATTTACATTATGTTAAGTCAAAACACTTATGAAGGTTTATGTATAGGAATAAATGTATGGATATCTGGATTTGTCAAAGGCATGGAATCTATGTACATTTGTCATTTTTTCATGTAGCAACTACCTTCCATCCTTTTCCTAAAAATACTATTCCACAGTTTATTTGAAACATGGGTCAGGGTGTCTGTGCTCCTCCAGCTGATTAGCAAAGAATCCAAATTAAGCTATTTGGATATAAATATTCTAGAACTTGAATCTTGAGCACATTGGCAAAAGGCAAAAACTTTGGAATGTTAGGTATCCAGAGTCTAGTATGCTAGAAAAACCATCCATTCTTTCCTGCTTCTTGGAGGTCTGGAGCTTCCCTGGTTTCTGCTGTTCCTAAGCCCAGTTCTACAGCCTTCCCCCTGATTCATGGACTGCCCCTGACCTCAAGTTGATCAGTCAATTTTTATAACTTACAACCAAAGTATCTGAACTAACAGCATCCTTGCTTGATAGAAGTGGGAGCTGAAACTTGAGAAACTAAGTAAATTGCTCAAGGTTTCAAGGCTAGTTTGTGGTAGTACCAGGATATGAACCCAAACTGTTTAGTTTTAGAACTACCTCCTTTTTCTGCTGGCTCTTGCCACACATGCTGTTTTTGATCTCCTGAGGTCACTGAGTTGTAAAAACCTCCTTATCCTTCAAAGTAGTGTGCTATATTAGTCTTTTTATTGCTTATATTAGAATACCTGAAACTGGGTAATTTATGAAGAAATAAAATTTATTTCTTACAATTTCAGAGGTTGGGAAGTCCAAATTTCAGGGCACATATCTGGTGAGAACCTTCTCCTGGGTGCGAACTCTCTACAGGGTCTCCTTGTGACCAGGGTGTCACATGGCAAGTAGGCGCTGAGCAAGAGAGAGTTAATCTTCTCACTTGCTCCACTTACAAAGCCATCAGAACCACTTCGATGACAATTCATTAAACCAACATCTCATTACTCCGTGAATGGATCAATCCATTCACTAGGGCATGGTCCTTGGATCCAATCACCTCTTAAAGTCCCCACCTTCCAATTACCATAATAAGATTTTCCACCTTCTTAACCCTGTTGCAATGGAAATCAAGTTTCCAACACATAAACTTTCATAGGACACATCTGACCCATAGCATGTAAGGTGCCAAGGTTTATAAAAACAATAATAATAACATCAACAAGTAATGAAGCAGATGATGTTCATTAGAGAATTCCTTCTTAAGTAGCCTTCTTTCTGTCTGGTTACAACAGATATTTTTTAATATCTACACACTGTTTTCCATGCCTTTTGTGTTTGAGGAGTTTATGTTTGATTTTTAGCCACAGTGGGTTATTCCCTGCTGGCTTGAGGCCTGTTTCTGAAGCCTGAAGTGAAAAGTCAGAAAGCCAAGCAAACTTATCTGTAGGTGCACTTACTAACTCCATTTTCACACCTTTCAATAAGAAGAGACTAACAATCTGGACCAATTTCTGCACATTCCATGTAAGCTAATTCCTTCTCCTTTATTAGTTAACCAATTTATGCAACAATCACTGAGCACATGCTCTTTCTTCCCTTCACAACATTTTCAACAGTTGCACTCTTGATCTATCTGAAATTGATTCTTGTGTATGGTTTGAGGTAGGGCTCCAATTTCATTTCTCTCCCATATGAATTATTATGTTTCCGGCTCCATTTATTCAATAGTTTCTCCTTTTCCCAGAAATTTTTCATGCCACCTATATCATATATCAAAATTCCACATATGCATACTCTGCTTGGTGAGCTTTCTATTTTGTTCTCTCAGTTAGCAACCCATCCCACATCACATCTTCTTAACTTTAAAATAGCTTTGCAATCTTTATATCTGGACATAGGTCTTTTCTTTCTTTCTTTTTAGAAATAAATTGGCTATTCTTTGCCCTGTGCTGTTCTACATAAATTTTAGAAACAAAATGCTGCCAAAGAAAATGCTGTCGCGATTAATCCTTTTCTCTAGAGAATATGGAGCCAGTTTATCTGTATTTATAATTGTTACACACAAGTTATTTCATCAGGAAAATTCCGATGGTTAAATTTACTGTCATCATTTATCACTAATTCCTCAGGACAATTTTCTAAGTATTGATATGTCTAGTAGAATATGTTGTCTCCTCCACCAAACATTGTGTTATGAAAAATTTTAAATGTATAGAAAAGGCTGAAAGAATAATAAAATATATCCCAGGTACCAAAGATCTAGGTGAAACAACTGGTAACATTGTTCCATTTAAAAGTAAATCATGACAATCCTAAAAGTAATGATACTCCTACATTTCTTAAAAATAAGGACATTTTCCTATATAACCACAATATTATTATTGCCTTAGAGAAAATTAAATATAAATCATTAATATAACATAATGCCAGACCATATTTAAATTTCCCCCAATTGTCCACAAAATATCTTACTTAGCTTTTTTTTCTGAACAAAATTCCAATTAAGGTTTACCCATTCTATTTGGTTGTTATTTTTTTTTTTAGTCTCTCTTAAATAAGAACAGTCCCAGTCCACAAAATATCTTACTTAGCTTTTTTTTCTGAACAAAATTCCAATTAAGGTTTACCCATTGTATTTGGTTGTTATTTTTTTTTTTAGTCTCTCTTAAATAAGAACAGTCCCAGTACCTTTTTTCTTTTTAATAACATTGCATTTTTGAAGAAACTGGGCCAGTCATCTTGTAGAAGCCCTACAATCTGAATTTGCTTGACTGTTTACATCTGGATGCCATTTATCTTGTTTCTTTTATCTCCTATATTCCTATAAAATGAAGGTTTGGTTTAAAGTAATAATTAGCTTCAGGTTAAACGTGTTCAATAAGAATACTTTAGAGAGAATGCTGTGCACTTCATATTGTATTACATCAGGCGCCACATAAAATCAGACTGTCTTACTATTGGTAATACCATATTTGAGCAGTTGATTAAAATGGTAAGAGTCAGATCTTTCCATTGTAATTGTTTTATCCTTCCAATTAGGAAGTTAATTGTTTGACTCCAGGTAAATGTATTATTCTTAATTCACGTTTCATCTGATGTTTTTAGTACAATTGCTAGTCATTACAGCAGTCAGTAATTTCATTATGGAGTTGTAAAATGGTGGATATTTTTTCCAATTATGTCATTTTTGATGCTTAATTGGCATTTTTCTATAAAAAAATAGTTTTCTTTCTTCAGCTAGAAAAAAACATAGTTCCTCTTTAAAACTTGAATGAAAACTTATTATTTCCATTTATTTACCAATTTTTAGAATAAAATATTTATGGAATGATCTCTTCCAATGGCTATTTGTCCTGTGGAAGTTCCTTCAAGCTGACGCGTCCCTACTAATTTTTGAACTCTTGCTTTTCAACATGAAAAAGACCCAGGATAACTTTGTTATTTCCCAAAACAAGACTGAGAATCAACCATTTCAACAGACCATCTTAATTCTTCTAGTAAGAAATTATAGTAGAAACAAATATCTGGACACTAAGTTGCTTATTGTTACTAGGCAGTTATTCCTTTGGGCTTATTTAGTGAACAGAGCTAGAAAATATATTTTAAAAGAAATTATGAGTTCTAGACTTCTACTTTTGGCCAAGGTGGACTAACAGGGACCAGATTTACCACCCTGCTTGAAACAACTAAAAAACATAGTGCACAATCCATGTGAAACAATTTCCAAGACACTGGATATGAGGCAACAAGGGACAGTGTTCTCCAAGAGATGGGAAACAAGCAAGATGAGTTCTGTGATTATCCAAGCTTATTCCAGACTCCTGGCCAGGAAGTGGGGGCCAAAACAGAGTCCAGAACTCCTTGAGATGAGAAAAAGATGAAAATCCAGAGAGAATAACACAGCTAAAGTTTTCAGTTCAGGTTACTGGAGAAGAAAGGGCTAGATGCACAGAAGAGGAACTCCAGGAACAGAGAGTTTTCCTCAAGAATGCAGCTGAGTGCACATATGTAAGATAACTACCTGCGGCTGGGGAAGATCCTTGCAAAGAGTTAAAGATAACAGTGCCTGGTACACATACAAGGCTAGAAATAGTGCCTATTTCCACCAGGAAGACTGTAAAATCTCATACTTCATGGGTCATTAAATAAGGTCCTAAGAAGGGACTCATCTCAGTATTGGAGAATAATTAGCCCTAGATTGAGCACTTCTTCAATCTCATCTAACACATCTGAAAAATAATATCCAAAAATCTCAAACTCTTTCCATGTAACTTAATGCATACCAGAATAAATTTCAAGACTATTTATAGGAATGTTAAAATTTTCACCACCAAAGTCAAAATTCACAATGTCTAGAATCTAATAAAAAAGAAACCTGTCAGACATGCAAAGAAGTGGGAAAATATAACCTCTAATGAGGAGAGTCTTCAGTGAACCAGAAATGACCCACAATATACACAGATATTAAAATTATCATGACATTAAAACAGTTATTATAACTGCATTCCGTATATCCAAAATTTTAAGTAGAAATATAGAAGGTATAATATAGAAAAAAATCAAACTTCTAGAAATGAAAACGACACTGAGATTGAAAAAAAATGCACTGTATGGAATTAGTAGCAGATTAGGCATCAAAGAAGAAAGATTAATGAACTTGAAGACACAACAATAGAAACACTCCAAAATGAAATACAGAAGAAAAAAAAATTTTTAAATGGTCATTAGTGCACTGTGGGACAACCTCAAATGGCCTTATATTTATATGATTGGAGTCCTAAAAGGAAAAGGGGTGACAGAAAAAGTGTTTAAAGAAATAATGTCCAAAATTTTTCCAAATTTGATGAAAAGTATAGATTCACAGATCTTAGAATCTCAAAACAAACAAAACTCTAGCACAAGAGTCATGATGAAAATGACACCAAGCTACATCATAATCCATTTGCTGAAACCAGTGATGAAAAGTGTAAATTCATCCAAAGAAAAAAGACACATTACAAATACAGAAACAAAGGTACAGATTTCCATAGACTTCTTGTCAAAAACAATGCAAATGGGAAGGCAACATTTTTAAAGTACTAAAAAAAATTGTCAACCTCACTGCCTATGCCTAGTGAAATCATCCTTCAAAAGTGAAAAACATTCATTCAAAAAAGAAAGAGATTCTCAGACATACTAAAGCTGAAAGAATGCATCACCAGCATATGCACACTTCAAGAAATGTTAAAGGAGTTTCTTCAGACAGAAAGAAAATAACACCAGATGAAGTGTGTATCTACACAAAGGAATAAAGAGCATAAGAAATGGTGGTTTTGTGGATAAATCTATAAGAATCTTTATTTACTTTTTAAAAAGTTTTTAAAGTTTTTTTAAACTGACCTATACTAATTGTACATATTTATGGGGTACAGTGTGATGTTTTGATACATATATACATTGTATAATGATCAAATCAGGGTACTTACATGGCCATCACCTCAAACATTTATCATTGCTTTGTGATGAAAACATTCAATATCCTCTTTTGCAGCTATTTCAAAATATATAATACAATATTATTAATTATAGTTACCCTACTGTGCAACAGAACATGAAAAATTATTCCTCTGATCTAACCATGACTTTGTACCTGTTGATGAATTTCTCCCTATCTCTGTTCTTTCTACCCTCACAAGCTTCTGGTAACCACTATTCTACTCTCTATTTCTGTAACATCAACTTTTAGATTTTACATAAGAGTGAGACCATGAGGTATTTGTCTTTCCTTGCCTTTTGGGTATACACCCAGCAGTGGGATTGCTGGGTTGTATGGCAGTTCCGTCTGTAGTTGTTTGAAGAATATCCATACTATTTTCCATAAGAGCTGCACCAAGTTACAGTCCTACCAACAGTGTAGGAAAGTTCCCCTTTCTATATATCCTCATCAGGATTTGTTATTCTCTGTCTTTTTAATAATGGTCAGTCTAACTGACATGAAATGATTTCCCAATGCAGTTTTGATTTGTATTTCCCTGATGCTTAGTGATATTGAACATTTTTTCATGTGTCTGTTGGCCATTTGTATATCTTCCTTTGAGAAATGCCTATTCAGCTCCTTTGTGCGTTTTTAAATTGGGATATTTGTTTTTTATCATCAGGTTGTTTGAATTCCTTGTGTATTCTGAATATTAATCCTTTGTCAGATGAATAGTTTGCAAATATTTTCTCCCATTCTGCAGGTTGTCTTTTCACTCTGTTAACTGTTTCTTTTGCTTTGCAGAAGGTTTTTAGTTTGATATCATCCCATTTGTTTATTTTTCCTTTTGTTGCCTATGCTTTTGGGTTCTTATTCATAAAGTGTTTGCCCAGTCCTACTTCCTGAAGTGTTTCTCCTATGTTTTTTAGTAGTTTTATAGTTTTGGTCTTATATATGTCTTTAATCCATTTCGAGTTGATTTTAGCATATAATGAGAGGTACAGGTCGAGTTTCATTCTTCAGCATATGGATGTCCAGTTTTCCCAGCCCCACTTATTGAAGAGGCAGTGCTTTCTCCTGTATATGCTCCTGTTGCCCTTGTCAAATACCAGTTCACTGAATGTATGTGGGTTGATTTCTGGGTTCTGTATTCTATTCCATTGGTCTGAGTGTCTATTTACATACTGTTTTGGTAACTATAGCTTTGTAGTGTAATTTGAAGTCAGGTAATGTTATTCCTCCAGCTTTATTTTTTATTTTTTGCTCAGAATTGCTTTGGCTATTCAGTGTCTGTTGTTATTCCATATTAATGTTATGATTATTTTTTCTATTTCTGTGAAGAATGTCATTGATATTTTGATAGGGAATGCATTGAAATTGTAGATCACTTTTGGTAGTATGTTAAATAGGAGTGGTAAGAGTGGGCATCTTTGTCTTGTTCCTGAATGCCTTTCCCTATTCAGGATGATATTGGTGGTGGGTTTGTCATATGTGGCTTTTATTGTGTTGATATACTTTCCTTCTATACCTAACTTGCTGAGAGTCTTTATCATGAAGGGATTTTGAACTTTGTCAAATGCTTTTTCTGTCTATTTCAATAGTCATATGGTTTTTGTCCTTGACTTTGTTGATGTGGTGTATCACATTTATTGACTTGCACATGTTGAACCATCCTTGCATCCCTGGGATGAATCCCACTTGATCAAGGTGTATAATTTTTTTGATGTATTACTGTATTCTGATTGCTAATATTTTATTGAGGATTTTTGCTTCTATGTTCATCAGAGATAATAGCCTGTGGTTTTTTTCTTTTATTGTATCATTGTGTGGTTTTGGTATCAAGGTGATGCTGGACTCATAGGATGAGTTTAGAAGAATGTCCTCTGTTTCAATTTTTTGGAATAATTTGAAAAGAAAAGGTAGTAATTCCTCTTTAAAGGTTTGGTAGAATTCAGCAGTAAAGCCATCTGGTTCTGGGCTTTTCTTTATTGGGAGACTGCTGAATATTGCTTTAATCTCATTGCTTGTTATTGGTTTGTTCAGGGTTTCTATGTCTTCTTGGTTCAGTCTCGGTAGTTTGCATGTATCCAGAAATTTATCAGTTTCCTCCAGGTTTAAAATTTGTTGGTGTTAGGTTGTTTAAAATAGTCTCTAATTGTTCTTTGTATTTCTGTGGTATCAGCTGTAATGTCTCCTTTTTCATTTCTGATTTTGTTATTTGGTTCTTCTCCCTTCTTTTTTTAATTAGCTTAGCTAATGGCTTGTCTATTTTGTTTATTTTCTCAAAAAACCAACTTTTTGTATCATTCATCTTTTGTATCATTTTTAAGGTCTCTATTTCATTTAGTTCTGTTCTGATCTTGTTTCTTTCTATCAACAAATTTGGGGATTGGATTGTTCTTGTTTTCTTAGTTTTTCTAAGTGTAGCATTAAATTGTTTATTTGAAATCTTTCTATCCTTTTGATGTGAGTGCTTATTGTAATAAAATTCTCTCTCAGTACTGCTTTTGCAGTATCCCACAGGTTTTGGTATGTTGTGACTTTATTTTCATTAGTTTCAAGAAATTTTTTGATTTCCTGTTTAATTTCTTCTTGGAACCATAGGTCATTCAGAAGCATGTTGTTTAATTTCCACGTATTTATATAGTTTTCAATGTTTTGCTTGTTACTGATTTCTGGTCTTAATCTGTTGTTGTCTGAAAAGATACTAGAAATGATTTCAATTTGTTACAATTTGTTAAGACTTGATATGTGACCTAACATGTGGTCTATCCTGGAGAATGTTCTATGTGCTGATGAGAAGAACGTATATCTGTAGTTGCTGGATGAAGTGTTCTGTAGATATCTGCAAGGTCCAATTGGTCTAAAGTGTGGTTTTAATCCTGTGTTTGTTGATTTGTTGCCTAGATAATCTGTCCAATGTTGAGAGAGGGGTGTTCAGCTTCCTTACTACTATTGCATTGGGGTCTATCTCTTTCTTTATGCCTAATAGTCTTTGCTTTATATATCTGGGTGCTCTGGTGTTGGATACATATATATTTATGATTGTTATGTCTTCTCGCTGGATAGATCCCTTTATCATTGTATAGTAGCCTTCTTTGTCTCTTTTTATGTTTTTTTTTTTTTTGGTTTAAAGTCTGTTTCATCCCATATGAAATTAGCTACCCCTGCTCATTTTTGGTTTCCATGTACATGGCATATCTTTTTCCATCCCTTCACTCTTAGCCTGTGTATGTCTTTACAGGTAGTAGGGAGAGTCTCTTGAAGACAACATATAGTTGTGCCTGGGTTTTAATTCAATTCATCTGTCTGTGTCTTTTAAGTGGAGAATTTAATCCATTTACATTTAGGGTTGTTATTGAAAGGTATTGTCTTACTTCTGGTATTTTATTGATTTTCATTTGGATGTTTTAAATATCTTCTCTTCCTTTCTTTCCCTTTTATTGTTTGACTTTGATATTTGTTGGTTTTTTGAGGTGGTAAGATTTAGTTTCTTTCTCTTTCTCATTTATATTTTTGTTCTTACCAGTGGGTTTTGTTCTTTCATGTGTATTCATGGTAGTAATTATTGTTTTTCAGATTCCAGATGCAGGACTCTCTTGAGGATTTCTTGTAGGGCTGGTCATGTGGTGGTGAATTCCCACAGTTTTTGTTTGTCTGGGAAATAAACTATTTCTCCTTCAATTCTGAAGCCTTGCTGGGTATAGTATTCTTGGCTGGCAGGTTTTTTCTTTTAGTATTTTGAATGTGTCATCCCATTTTCATCTGGCCTGTAGCGTTTCTGTTGCAAAGCCTGTTGTTAGTCTGATGGGGACTCCCTTAAAGGGACTTGGTGCTTTTCTCTTGCTGCTTTTAAGATTCTCTCTTTGTCATTGAGCTTTCCCAATTTGACTATAATGTGTCTTGGAGAGGATCTTTTTGTACTGAATCTGTTTGGGGATATTTGGGCTTCCTGAATCTGAAGGTCTGTGCCTCTCCCTATACCTGGGAAGTTTTACATTTTTTCATTGAATAGATTTTGGTGTCTTTTTCTTTCTCACCCCCTTCTGGAATACCCATGATTTGGATGTTTGTGTGCTCAAGGTTGTCTGCTATCTTAGATTCTCTCCATTTTTTAAAACTGTCTTTTCTTTTTTGTCTGCCTGATTTATTTCAAAAAGACTATCTTTGAGATCAGAAACTCTTTCTTTTGCTTGCTCTAGCCTGTTGCTTAAGCTCTTGTTTGTGTTTTTATTTCACTGAATGAATCCTTCAGTTCCATGAGTTCTGCTACATTCTTTTATGGTATTAATCACTTTGTAAATTTCCTCCTTCAAACCCTGGATATATTTTCCCATTTCATTATGTTGTCTAAGTCTTCTCACATCTCATGGAGTTTCCTTGATATTGTTGCTTGCAATTCCTTTTCAGTCATTTCAAGGATTTCCTGCTCTATGGGGTCTAGTACTTTAGAATTATTGTATTCCTTCAGTGTTGTCATATTTTCTTGGTTTTTCATATTTCTAATATCTCTACATTGATGTCTAGTCATCTGGTAGAACAGTTGCTTTATCTATTACTCTGGAGTGGGCTTTGAGAAGAGAGCCTTCCTCTTCTTTTTACAGTCTCTGCTGGTAACTGTCCTGTGTCAATGCAGTCACATGGGCTGCAGGCCACCTGCACAGTGGCTGTGGCTGGTACTGTGGTGGTGAGCCACCCTTGTGGTGGTAGTGGCTGTGGTGAACCACCTATGTAGAAGTAGTGTTTTAGGCATGCTCCTGCCTTCTCCTGGGTGGGGTGGGAGGCTGCTGTGGCTCCTGCCTAGGATTCCAGGTATTCTCCTGCCTTCTGCCATGCAGTGGGGGCTGCTTGCAGCTCCTGCCTAGTTCCCCTGGTGTGCCTCTGTCTTCTGCAAGGTGGTGGGAGCTGACCGAAGTTCCTGCCTAGGACCCAAGCATGCTTCTGCCTTCTCTTTTTCTTATTATTTAAAAGCCTTTACAAGATCATTTTAATTTTAAACACAATTTAAATGAAAATAAAAACAATGTAGTGTGGGTTTCATAACATCTGTAAAAGTAAAATATATAAACAATTTCAGAATGGGAGAAAGAGAAGGATACTATTGTAAAGTTGTTACCATATATAGGAAGTGATATAATGTCTCCTGAAGGTTGACTGTGATAAATTAAAGATATATACTGTAAGTCCTAAAGCAACAGCTAAAATAAAAAACAAAGTTATAGCTAGTAAACCAACAAATGAGATGAAATAAAATCATTAAAAATATTAAATTAATTTAAAAGAAAAAGAGGAGGAAAAAAGAACAAAGAATAGAATAGACAGAAAATAAATAGCAAGATGATTCAGTAAAAACCCTCAGCTTTACACTCTTTCTGCTTTCTCATCACCACCCAGCCTCCAGATAAATCTCTAGTTTCTAAAAAGTCTCCCTCTCTTCCAAAGCCTGTTTCTGCACACTTTCAAGTTCTTTCCTTTTGACTCCCAAGTATCCAGTGCTTTCACTCATCGAAGCTTCTCTCTCTCTCTCTCTCTCTTTCAGTATCTTTCACTCAGAGTGGATCTGTGTCCTTCTGTGGTGGGCCTCAGTTTATGTTAGTTGTGTTATGCCACCGCAAGGAGTTCACTACATCGTCTTTTCTTCTGTTCCTGATTTTCTCCTGCCTTGAGAGTAAGGCAGAAGAATTTCCCTTTCTCTCCATTATACCTGATACTTTCCCTAAAATTTTTCATACTGTAATTGTAACTTCTTCATTACAGGTCTGCATCCTGTATTAGATAATGTGCTATTTCAGAGAAACATTTCAGGGATCTTCACTGACTTAATCACTAGCACCTAGCAAAGAACTTGACATATTACCTGTGCTCAATGGAAAGTTGTTAAGTGAATAAGTAAATTCATGCATGCAAACACAAATGAATGATTTACACTCAAATTCTCAACTGCTAAGCTTGTATATGGATAATTCCCTTTGTAAAATTTTTAGAAGTATGAATATCATTCTCAGGTGGGTATGTTTCTAAGACTTGTATAACTCACAATATCAATGAAATTTAAAGTTATCTTTATTATTTTAGACTGAAAGGTTTTCAAATCCCTTGAAGTAGCAAGTGTATATTATTTCCAAATTAAAGTAAAACTTTGCTAGGTTGTGCTTCGTAGATGATAGAAATAGGTTGTATTTATTGAACACTCACTGTGTCAATCAGTGATCTGATAGCTTTATATGTAGTAAGTTATAGAATCCTCACAATACCCCAATGAGATTGCTACTATCCCATTTTGTAGATTATAAACTGAGGCACAGTTATATTTAGTAACTTCTCCAAAGTTATGCAGCTTGTAAGTAGAGCTGAGATTTGAACTCAGAAAGTCTAGCTGAAGAATGCTATGAAACAACATGCTTCACTGTCCTTTGCTTGTCATGGTTTGAGAGCCTTTGTACGTGAATGCTCTTGCTACCCTTTGATGTATCTCACAATCTTTATTATGTTCTCATGTGTAAATGTGGAATCCATTCCATTCAAACTCTGTGAAACCAGCTCAGAATTAACTTTATCTTTTGAAACCAAAAGCACAAATGCTAACGCCTATTGTTATTATATGGTAAAATATGACTCCATGTCTATGCATTTCTTTCCATAAATGTGAATAAGCATGCATGTAGCACTAAATTTCCTTTCTAAGTCTCAGGACCGACTATGTAATTTGCAGAGCCCAGTGCAAAGTGAAAACTCAGGGCCTTTGTTCAAAAATTATTAAGAATTTTAAGGTGTTGACAGCAGAGTATTAAAGGAAGTATGGGCACTTCTAAGCACGGAGCACTTTGCAATTGCCCAGGAAGCACACCCATGAAGCCAGTCCTGCTGAGTCTCCTTCCTGAGAGATACCGGACAACTGATACCTTGTCTGCAGTTAAAGCTTGCTTGAGAACAATGCTACTTAGCTTTTGTGTATGTAAGACTAAAAATTGTATCCTCAACTTTAAAAAAACAGCTTTAAGTTGTTTATGATAGCAATCCTAACTAGCACTATCACAGCACCGAACTTTTAAAATCAAAGAGGTAATCTAGCATATATAAAGTATCTATGTGTTTTGCTCAACATCAACCCCACTTATTTATAACTATGCAATAGAAATAACTGTTTTTATTTTACAGATGAATAAATAGACTGGGAGATATTAAGTAACTTCTATAAAGCCACTTAGTAAATTGAGGAGCTACTATTTAAGCCAAGAGCCACCTGCCTCCAGAGCCATGGTTTTTCCATTATGCCATGCTTCTGCTTCTGCAGCAATGGAAAAAAGCACAATCAGTCATGGACTAATAAATAGAATTATGAGACATTTAGCTTTTGACCTAAGAAAATAAAAGCTTACTCTTCTTTTCTCTGTGTGTTTTCTCTGTTAATCCCAGATTCTTCAATTATGGACATGGATGCACAAGATCATATATGAATTTTAAAAAGAATAAGGCCATTTTCTGAGGCTTGGTGAGATCCCTACTGGGAATGCTGTCATGGTCACTCTCAAATATCAGGGGCAGATGCAGGCTATTAGGAATTACAAGGCCAGCTGTTGTGTTATATCATTAGACTTTTGCAACCAACTGGGAAAAATCTGCTTCTGCCAAAAGGCATGTCTCCAGGCTCTGTAACAAATATCAATTCCAATTTGGTTGAAGTTGTGCAGGCTTATTTTTTTTTTCCTGTCTTTTTTATGGTTCCAGAAGTGATTCTCTGCACATTGGTTGGAGCTCAACCTGAAGTATGTCACATTTTCCATCTAGATTGAAGAAGATGTGTGTTTGCTCATACCCTCTAAAAGAGAGCTGGGGCATACAATTTCCATCTAGATTGAAGAAGATGTGTGTGTACACATGCCCTCTAAATCAGAGCTGGGGCTTAAAACTTGTCTGGGACTTTGAGCTAATTACAGTGCATGATTTGTAGAACCAATCATCTTGTCTTGGACAAGGAAAAAAAAGAATTATAATTTGTTATTCTCTCTTGTGAACAGTTATATTGTCCAGTCTAGGTTATTGGCCATCCAGCAATTCACAAGTGGCTCAACTTGGCAAAACTTGATTTGGGGCTTGACAGCAACTCTGATGATTTCATAGCATTTTAGAATCATGAAGTGTTAGCATTGGAAGGGACATTAGAGATCACATAATCTAAATATCTAATTTTACAGATGAGGACACTGATGTTCAGAGATGTTTCAAGGTGGCTAAAGTCATAAAGCCAGCATACCAGCTGGTTTTGGAAATCTGAGCTCCTGATCTCAGTCTAGTTCTCTTCATTTCCCACAGCTGCCTCATTTTACTTAGTTGACATGTCAAACTCCATTTGCTGTTATTCTGCAGGCAGTTTCCAGTTCAGCAGGAAAAGCTCTTTGAAATTGAAACACTTAAATGAATCAAGTTTTATTGAGCACATACTTATTGGTTTTTTTTTAATATTCAACACAGCATTCAGCATTGTGCCTTGTGCATATGGAGACTTCAACCATTCTTCCATTCATTTAGTCCATTAATGTTTGCTGTGCTTAAAAAAAAAAAAAACATAACAGGTGCTTATGAGGATGGAATGCATTGTTCATTTTCACTAAGATAAGTAAGACATGACCTCTGACTTCAACCATTCTTCCATTCATTTAGTCCATTAATGTTTGCTGTGCTTAAAAAAAAAAAAACATAACAGGTGCTTATGAGGATGGAATGCATTGTTCATTTTCACTAAGATAAGTAAGACATGACCTCTTCCCTAAAAGAACTTATAGTCCAGTAGGACAGATACATAAACAATAATTATTTTATATACATACGTACATATATGTGTATACTGAAATACCTATATGGCACGATAACAACACTGGAGGAAGAAAGATAAAACTTTCCAAAAGGCTTTGTTGAATTTGTGGCATATGGAATCAAATAATGTTACCAGTAGAGTCAATATTTGATTGATTCTATTGTGAGGAATAGTACCACAGGCTGAGGGAAGACTATGAATGAAGGCACAGAAGCATGAAGCATCATGCTATATTCTGGAAACTTGGAAGAGAATAGGCTACACAGCAATTGAGCAGGATATGGAGGTGAAAAGGCAAAATTATGCCAGATCTTGGAGGCTACTGAACATCAGGGGATGTTACTATGTAATCAATTGGAGTGCTAAGGTAAGGGAACTAAGATGATCCAATCTGTATGTTTGGGGATCGTGTAAACATTGTACTGGCAAATGAAGAGCACAGCAACAATCAGTAAATAATTACAAATTTATCTCTGCCCAATGTAAATGAATTAATACTATTATCTGTGTTCGATTATGTCAGCTTCTCCTTTAGGATCCTAAAATGGCTCCCTATGATTAATCTTATAAAATCTAAAATCTTCAGCCCTTCACCAAGTACCTGCCCCATACCCTGTAAGCATGCACAAAAACGAATGTAATAACATGTTTATGTTTGTACACTGGTGCATTGTTTTCAAGGCACTTTCTGATACATTATCTCATTTGATCCTCACAATTGTCCCCAAAAGTAGGCAGGGAAAGATTACCATTTTCATTTGACAGATGATGAAATGAAGGCTCAGAAAAATAAAGATCTTTCATGCTACTCTTACCTCCTCCAAAGTAGTCTCCATTTAAGTCACATACCTGATTTCTTAGGCATTTTATATCTCAGCCACTTGGAGCAGTGAAATGAAGAATCAGTGCTTTTCTCAAGCGGATCAGCTCCTTGATGTCTTTTGACACTCACTCCTTCCCTCCATCTGTACCTGCTCCTACTACTTTGACTCCTTTTATAGATCAGATGGTTTGGGGTAGTGAATAAGGGTAGATAAATAGAGACAGTTAAATTGGAAGCCTTTCTTACAACCTTGATTGGGTTTGTTTTGTTTTGTTTTTACAAGTTTCCTCCTCTCCACTGAAATCCCACACCAATACAGTGATTTATAATGTGGCCTTGACCAATGTGTGATGGTGTTTTTGTTTTGTTTTGTTTAAGTTTCCCTTGAAAGAATAAGTGATAATAGAGAGAACTATTTCACAAGGCCTTTGTTTCTCTTGCAACACAGTAGCTTAACTTTCCTGCCTTTGTATGCACCTTTGTAGGGGTCAGCTCCATATATGTTATCCATCCACCTGCCGAGAAATGACACTTTGGTCTTGCTTTGCAAGCCCTTCTCCTCACCAGTCCTAGGTTAGACCCTGTCCAGCCAGGCAGGGATGTTGGTTTATGTGTACTATAGCAGTGGGCATAGTGAATCACTTACCCAGTGGTCAAAAGGTGTAACAAGTGAGTTAACTTTAAGTAATTGGCATTGATTGGCTTGTAACTAGGAAGTGGGCTTTTAGAGAGAGATACTAAAGGTTGAAAGGTTTTTTCCAAAAACCATTGACTGTAGATAATGAAAAGTTGGGGTTTGCCCTCTTCATATCTACCGTCCTTCCAAATAGTTGTACCCCCAAAAGCTGGTTTTTCCCACTCCCCTATTATGCCCCCCCTGTTAAAATAGAAAAAGGGATTGATTTAAGTCCCACTCCTGGATACATGTAAAATTTGTACAAAAATATCTTCTATGAAAATGATTTGTAATCTATATACTTAATATCTGGGAGATGGCTTTAGATGTAAAATCCTCTCCTTTGGGTTGTGGGTTTTTTGTTTTCTCCCAATAAACCTGATTTTTAAAGTTAAAAAAAAAAAAAGATTAAGGGCAATTTTTTGAGATCCTATTAAGCACGTTATTCTAGACCTCAACTTCTCTAGGGTTATACATCTAATAAATGGCAATGACCTCTCAGGTCCTTGACTTCTCTCCTCTAATGATCTTCTCCCTGAATTTAGCCACACCCTCCCATGGTTATTTCCTGGACTTTGTCACTAATAATGACCTCAACCTCTCCAATTTTCTTCATTCTAATCCTGTTTTCCCCACTCATTCCCTTTGGCAATCCAAACCCAATAATCTTTCACCCTCAGCACAATTAACCCTACCATGTTCTCACAGGACCTCACTCCTCTGATATCCTATTCGTTTCCCTTACACAACTTAAATTCTACAGCTAATTATAATCACTCCATTTATATACTCCCAACAACCTTTTCTCTCGCCCTTTGTCAGAGCCTTGGCCTTTGAATCCAATTCTCCATGTATTCCACATCTGGACTCATGCAGCTGAATATCACTGGGGAAAAAAACACACAGACATGTTGTCTGGTCTGACCTTAATTTTATGACCACAAACTTCACGTGGGCCTCAATGTTGTCAGGAAACCAAGCTACCCAGCCCATTTATTCTCTCACTGCTTTAAATGACTATTTAACACCTTCTCTCTGCTCAAATGTCCCACACCTCCTCTCCTAGCCCCACTTTCACCTGATGACCTTGCTTCCCATTTTACTTAGAAAACTGAAGCAACCAGAAGAGAATGTTTAGATTTCTATCATCACGTCAACCTACCTATCGGCATATGCACACACATCATCTGCCTTCCTGCCTGCTATTAAACAAACTCTCTTCATGCTCCTACCTAAGGGCAATTTATCCACTTGCATAGAGCAGATTCCACCTCTCTCACCTGCTCAAGGGCATTACTCCAGGAGTTCTCCCCTCTTACTCCTATTCCGATTTTCTCTTTATACTAGAAAATTCCAATCAACATATAAGTATTTTGTTATATCTTCCATCTTAAGCCCCCAAACCCAAGTTTTACCCACCAATTCTAACCCCATTTATTTGTTTCCCTCTGCCACAAAGAGTTATATATATTTGCTGTCTCTAATTCCTCTCATTTCTTAAGCTCATTTTAACCAAGCTGCTACCTCTACCTAATCAAAACTGCTCTTGACAAGATCACTAATGGCCACTCCATTTTCCAAGCACAATGGCCAATTCTCAGGCCTCATCTTACTTGAACCATCAGCAACAACTGACACTGTTCATCCCTTTTCCTTGTGGTCTCCTTACCTCGCAATGTTGCAGTGCTCCAGAGCACAGTATTTTTTTTTTTTTTCTTTCTCGATCTATACTTGCTCCATTGCTGATCTCACCCAGTTGTGTGGCTTTAAATACAATTTTGTGTGCCAACTCCAACATTTATATTTTCAGCCAAGAACTCTCCCTCAGATTGCAGATTGTGTGTCTACTCACCTACTTGGTATCCCTATTTGAATGTCTGCAAAACAATCCCAAACTCAATTTGTCCCCAACTAAATTCCTGATCTTCTTTACTGCTCTCCCTTAACCTGTTCCTCCCACAGCATTACATATGAGGGTACTTCCAAATGTTAATGAAAACATAGAATTAAGAGACAATACAAATCCTTTTGTAAACTTCTTGAAGTACCCTGGTATCTCTGTAATGACAACTTCATTTTTCCATTTACTCAGGCCAAAATTTTTGAGTTATTCTCTCTTTTCTCATATCTTACATTTAATTCATCAAGAATTATGTTTTTCTCTGTCTCAAAATCTCCCCAGAATCTAATGACTATTCATCATATTTTCTACTACCACCCTAGTCTGAGCTGCATTATTGGGAGATATTATAAAATATCTCCCTATTTCTATTCTTGGCCTTTGATAGTCTATCCAAGTGATTCCCAAGTTGGGAAATTTTGCCCTGCCCCCCTCCCCCCCCAAGGGACATTTGACAATATCTGGAGACATTTTTAATTGCCACAACTGGGAAGGTAGTTTTACTGGCCTCTAGTAGGTAGAAGTCAGGAGTGTTCTAAACAGTCTACAGTGCACAAGACATCCCCCAAAATAAAGAATTATCTGATGCAAAATATCAATAGCGCTGAGGCTGAGAACACTGATCTCCCATCATCACAGTGCTGAAATGATCCTTATTATTAAAACAAAGTTAATTCTGAGAACTACTCTGTTAAAAACTTTTCAGAGGTTTCTGTTTCACTCAGAGTAAAACCAAAGCTCCTACGATGACCCATGAGGCGCCATGTGATCTGGCCCCCCATTATCTTTCTGATGTCCTCTTCTCCCCCATCCACCCTGCTCACTCTGCTCCAGAGGCATTGCCTCCTTGCTGCTCTGCAGACACACCAGTCTGCTGCCACTCGAGGCCCCTGTGCTCATCATTTCACTCTGGCTGGGGTGCTCCTCCCTCAGACATGCGGTTCACTGTCCCTCACCTCTAAATCTTGCCTACTCTTTTTCTTTAGCATTACTATCTGCTCCTTCCCCTGATATTTCTGATCTTGTTCTGTTTTGTTTTCTATTTTTCACAGCAATTGCCACCATCTAACACAGTAGGAAATTTCCTTGATTATGTACATCATTTACTATGTCTCTGAAACGTAAGCTTCATAAGGGCAGGAATCTCTATTTGTTCATCAGTGTATCCAAGCATCTAGAAGTGTGCTTGCATACAGGAGTTACTCAATAAATATTTTTTTGACTGAATGAAGACGGTTGCTTGAAGGCAAGAAGCCCAACAGGAGAAACTGAATATGTGGCATCAATATGTACATCAGGCTATTCTCACAGCAGATATAAGAGGAAGACATTCTTAACTCTACTGTCTAGTGTCCAGGTGGACAAGAAGTTTAGTTGACTCGCCCAAAGTCACACAGCTAGTAAATCTGGGAATCAGGATTCAAATCCAAGTCTACTTGAGTCCAAATCCTCTGCTCTTTAATCAGTGTGAAATTGCACCTAAGTAGTCACTAGGAGGTTAGCATAGGGCTGGAGGAGGGGGAACTTATATGACTTTTCCACTCAATAGCTGAGCAATATAAAGGTGGAGAAGAAAAGAGCAGATAAATAAACAAGGCTGGCAAAATTCTTATCTGAAAGAATAGAGGTAATGAGAGTGAAAGAAAGAAGACCAATAGGAGGAAAATCTGGTATCCTCAGAGAATCCCAGAGCTGGCAGAAACTTAGAGCTCACACAGTCCTCATTTAACAGGTGAGGACACTGAGGTCCAGGGGGTAGGACTATTTAATCCAGGTCAAAATAGCTCTTATTTGGTAGAGCCAGAATGGAAACCAGGATGTCCTATTGTTATTGAATGCCCCTTTTACCTTATCTTCCTCATTTTTCTCTAAAAAATAGAGCTGCTATTCAAAATGAAATTGGCCACTGTGAGAAAGCACAGTTAAAACATGAATAATATAATTTAACTCAAGGGTGAGGAAAGTGATTACTCAAAATAATGAACTATTTTCAACAGATTATTTTCAAATTCGTATAATAAGAACAATTAAAAAGTGCTGTGAAATATTGATGTTTCAGTAGTCTGTTTTAGTTAGTAGACTATTATTAATATATTATTAATATATAAATAGATACATATATAAATAATATACTGTCAAGATAAAGATATTTTGCTAAAGTGACTAAAAATGGTTTTCCCTATTAAATTTCTAAACATTTCCATAAGCTCTGATCTATACCTTTAATCTAACAGGTAGGCATTTATTTACATACATACATGCATTACATATGCATGTGTATTTACTTATCCCTGTCTCTGAGCATGCCAGGAATGTGTTCTAATTTCCCAAATGATGACTCTCCCCCACCCATGTATACTTATAGCCATCAGAGTTGTGTAGAGGATGGATGGGTTCTCCATGCTCCAGATTCTCCTCTCCTCCGTGGCCAGCGTGTTTCTGGCATTAGGGATTTCATTCCAGCTGTTTGACATACAGCAACGGCAGCTACAGATTGGAAGTAGGGGAGAGTATAAATTGGATTCCAGAGAACCTTCTCCTGGGGTTAAGTCTTTGGAGTGAAACTACAGATAAACTGTTAAGAAATATGAGTACCTCTTCAATTAATTTTTAATATAATAAATTAAAAAATGCTTTCCTCTTTTTACATTAAATATGCTAATGCATCAGAAAAAGTCACACTTATGCCATAGCTGTAAGGAATGTTCCTTGACCCCAAAGCAATTCTACTATAATATCTGCTTCCCTGGAATAGGACATCTGGTCATTTACATCATTCAGAACATGACTGTCCTCAGGCCACACTTGAATATACTGATACACGACTTTCCTGTATTTTGTGCCTACCTACTCATGGGAACCACTGCCTTCCAGAGTCTCTCCCAATTATATCTGGAAATCTCCCCTTAGTTGCTGCCCCTGCTGTTCATGGTTCTGTCACCTGATGCTTCTCCTCAGTCTGCCTATCCTCAAAGTTCCAGAGCTGTCTGTGTTCTAAGTAAGCAGGAGTAGAATACCTTTCTCCTCCATCTGAGCCTTTATCTAACATGTGAAAGTTTGCTATCTAACAGCCGGCACCAATTTTTTTCTTGCAGAGAGAAATGACTTTGTTCAGGAAAATAATCTCATAAACAACCTAGGGTAGAAGGTAAGACTTTACAGTCCTGGAGATGAGTTCTGGACAGAGGCCTGGGAAACAAAAAGGTGGGCAAAATTACTCTGTACCAGACTGTTTTATTCTGGAGAAAGAAGGAAAGAAGGTAGATGGTGTGAGGCTGGGAGTTATGCAGACCAAAGGACCAGTGTAAGTCTTCTGGAAATGGAGACATTTTAAGAATGTGAAAGCCTATTGTATTATTAAACATTGTTTTCATTTCTGCAGTGTAAAGGCTTCCTCTGTCTCCTCAAATATTCATCTGCATACTAAACCCATGCACACATGCTCTGTGAGAAGAGAAGCTCTGAGAGGGAAGGAGCTATGTTTTATATCTGAGTCAATGCAGTGTAAAACATAGACAGTTCAAACAAAAGCAGAAGGAATCATTAGAATATCAGTCCAACTCCTCATCTCATCTCTGCCAAGAAATTTGCAGAAATCTTAAAGAGGTCTTTTGGATTTCTATGGCCCAGAGGGCTTAATGGTGGCTAAACTACCTTAGAGACAATGCTGAACTGCGTGTGTAACACTGTGAACCCCTTAATGCAGTGTCTCACCAAACCTGCATGAAGAGTCACCTTTGCCCTCTGCCTCCAGCCTCCTTCTATTTCTATGGCCCAGAGGGCTTAATGGTGGCTAAACTACCTTAGAGACAATGCTGAACTGCGTATGTAACACTGTGAACCCCTTAATGCAGTGTCTCACCAAACCTGCATGAAGATTCACCTTTGCCCTCTGCCTCCAGCCTCCTTCTGTCTTACTGGCCAAAAGAGCCTGACAGGAAACAGAAGCCACCCTACCCACTCAAGAAAAAGA
>NW_007734022.1:100303-100536 GCF_000696425.1 Galeopterus variegatus | reverse complement strand
AAAAAAAAAGTTAATTGTATAAGGGATATCATCCCCAATAACCAGCAATTAGAAGACCCAGCCCTGTCCACTTCTCTTGTCCTGCATTGCATCTCCCCATATACTTTAAAAAAATATATATATAAAGGGCCAAGTTGAAAGATACCTAATTAGATATTATTTTTTAAATAGGATAGATAGAAGTATATACTTAGGGATCTGGATACATCCACTTTAATCACTATGCTTTTATT
>NW_007734022.1:95825-99192 GCF_000696425.1 Galeopterus variegatus | reverse complement strand
TAAAAAAATATATATATAAAGGGCCAAGTTGAAAGATACCTAATTAGATATTATTTTTTAAATAGGATAGATAGAAGTATATACTTAGGGATCTGGATACATCCACTTTAATCACTATGCTTTTATTTTTGTTTTGCACTCTTTCACTTGTATATATACAGACTTTTATTGATTCAACAGACACCTATTTCTTGCTCTTGTGTATCCTTAAGGTAGCAGATCAGCTCCACCCTTTTGCATAATTTCCTTGGCATATTTGTCCTTTTCTTGGCCCTAGTTCTGTATCTTCTGCCTCTTTTGAAGCAGTTACTCCAAAGACTCCCAAGTCTGATGCAATGGTTTCACCCTCCATAAGATTTCACCCTCTGGGCAGAAGTTTAGCCTTTCCGTAAGCCTGCTCTAAATCAAAGCTTTTTCAATCTAACCAGATCCTGTTCCCTTAATGGTCACTCTAAGTCCTGCACACTCACGATCTGAGTGCACAGGTGCAGCACACAGAAGGAGGGTGCTAGAATCAGAAGAACCAGTTTAAAATTTCACCAACATATGTGTAGAAAATCGCTTACTCTCAGCTTGTTTCTTTATCTGTATAATGAAAATAACCCTTCATATCTTGCAGGTATTTCAAAGAAATAGCTGTATTATCTCAAAAGTGAATAGCTTCTAATGCTTAAAGAATGGTTGCTAGAATTTGTATTATTTCCCAGCTCCCTGGCTTTCCCTGAAGTGTCCCACCATGGGATTTATTTCAAGGAGTCACTTTCTGAATTTCACATTTTTTTTCATTACCAATGACAGCTATCACTGGTGTTTAAGGTTCCTAAGAGTACTCTATCGAGCAAAACAGTCAAGTATTTTAGTTTTATTTCCTATAAGAAAAACTGTAAAGTCATTTTATCATTAAACTTTGTAATTTTTTATTTATTTTTGTATGTCTGTGTATGAATACGTCTTTGTATCAACTACATGTCTGTGATTGAAATTGTGTATGGTTTTGTGTACACATCTACAACACTAGACATTCAATAAATAGTTGCAGCTGAGTTATGATGTATTGCTCAGTGTTCTGTTGCTTATAACAAAACTACTGGAACAGTGATTTATAAGAAAATAAGATTTATTGCTTACCTTCTCAGAGGCTAGGAAGTCCAAAGTCTAGGGAACACATCTGATGAAGGTCTTCCAGGTGGTGGCTTTATAGCAATACAGGGGTCTCACATTGCAGAAAATGGTGGAGCAGAGAAAGAGAGATAGTTCCTCAGGAACTCTGGGTCATGCTTCATCTGCCTACTCTGTTAGTCCCATCACTAATAGATCAAAAGTTTGCAGGAGAGGTAACTGGGTAGATTGGAAAAGTATCGGTGACTTTCACTGAGACATAGGAAACATAGAATTTAGAGAGGGAATGGGCCAGGGGAAAGATGCTGATCTATATTTGGACATGCTGAGCTAAAGATTCTCCCGAGACAACCAACAGGCAGGCCAGTAGGCTGTGGAATGCACAGATATTAGAGTCAGAGATTTAGGAGCCATCAGTATAGAAGTAAGAGACAGAACTGTGGAACTGACCAAACTCTCTGATGAATAAAGAAAGAATTGTCATAGTGTATTCTCAGGAATCACCATCCTATAAAAGAATGAATAAGAAAACAGATTAAAAGAAGCAGANTTGGGAAAGGTGTATGGGTTTTCCCAGTCCTGTGTGTGTGAGGGGTGGAGGAATTTGGCACCGTACTGAAGACCAGTTCCTGAGGCAAGAGAGCTCAGGCTGTGTATAATGCAGTGTGATCTAGGTAAAACGTAGAAGATGCTACTGGAACTAAAAACCTGCTAACTCAGATGTAGCTTAAATTCTTTGTAGGGTTTCTCTTTTGTCCCACCTGGAAAGAATCTACTATCCCTCCCAAAAGATTGCAGCTACAATATCCTGTTGATCTCTCTACATCCAGTCTTGCTATGTTCCAATCACATTCTCTAACTTCCTTATAAAAGAAAAATTGGACTGTACCATTCCCTGCTTAAATCCTTCAAAGGTCTCTGCGGCCCTCACGGTAGATTCCCAAACACCTCATAAGTTAATAAGTTAAGTAAAGCATAACCTTTGTCATGACATTCTAGCCATAGTGATCATGCAGTTCTCCAACACACCAGGCATTCACAGCTCCATGACTTTTTTCATGCTGTTTCCACTACCTAGGATGCATTTCTGGCTTGTTCACCTGACAAATACTTACCCATTTTTTAAGACATTGATGCATTCATTTTTTTTTTTTTCATTCCCAGCTTTGTGATCTGACTATACTTGGGACCAAGTCTAGAACATAATAGGTGTTAATTGTTGAATAAGTTAGTGAATGGGTGAACAAATAAACACATGATTTTTATGGGATGACATCCTGCAAGAACACTCAGAAACAAAAATGAAGAATCATTGCATTTGAAGCAATGGATGCTAAAGGGATCAATAGCATAATGATTTTGAGAAGAGAAAAACACATAAAGAAGCCAGAGATAGGAGTTGGGGTTAGTGATCAATGCTATTGCAACTGCAGTTCTGCTCCTGAAAGGCATCTTTGTGGCCTCATGCCTACTTCTCTCAGGTCCTGGCTTGATTTGATAATAAAGCCCACCACACAAATGCAACCATCCGGTACTGGAACCCCAAAATTCCAGGTTTGGGTATTTAACACACAAGTAAAACCAAAACTGAATTACCGTGCTTGGAGATAAAGTTTTCTGCAAATTGGCTAAAGTGAGAGGATGAAAGAGCAAAACATCTCTGATCTGTCTTACCAAAGAAACAGAAGACAGGGAGTTTTACAGGGCCAAGAGTTAAGGAAGGGGGAGTCTCAAGGAAGTTAAGAGAAGGCCTGTGTTTTCTCCTCTGACTCCAGATAAGATCTTAGACAACCAGGCTCCTTGGCACCAGCCAGTGGCAGCTGGTTCTAGGTCCTTCAACAGTCACAATTTCTTTGAGAGCATTCATTTTTTCTGGAAAACAAACTAATAAATTCTCCTTGTGATATCTGAGTCATCTCTTCCTACTTGATGGAAAACTGGACATGAGCAACTTATAATTATGTTATGGGAACAAGGGGTTCTGGGCAGGAAGCTAACAGCTATCAGCAAGTGAACTAATACTCAGATCATTAATTTGGGGCCACTATTAAATTTTAAAGTGTTAAAATTTCAGAGAGCTTGTCAGTTTCATACTCACCAAGAACATTTATACCAATAACCTCCTGCTGTGAAATCTCACAATATATCTGGAAAAACATAAAGGTTAGTGAGTCAAGAAGTGTGAGAAGCAGGGACAGGACTCAGGACTCTGGAATCCTATAGCAATATTAAAATGAACACACCTATG
>NW_007734022.1:90228-95041 GCF_000696425.1 Galeopterus variegatus | reverse complement strand
AGCAGGGACAGGACTCAGGACTCTGGAATCCTATAGCAATATTAAAATGAACACACCTATGTACTAGATTTACCACATTGTGAAGCTATGAGAGACTTGAAGTATAGGTAAAGATATTTAATTAACGAGTGGTCAAGTGATGTGTCCAATATTAGAACTCAAGTCATATAGTTTGCAAACTAGTGTTCCTCCATTCTGCCCACAGATCTATCAGTCATCCACCATAGCTTTTATACTATCCTCATCTTCTATCTCAAATTGATGGGTCAGACCAAATCCTTCCCTAAGTAAAGCAGTCCCAGAGGGAGGTTCGATTCCAAATCTCTCTGGTCCTATCCTCGTAGTTGATTGGGCCGAGCAAAGGAGGCACCCGCACATAGATTAGCCAGAAAGATGTGCACATGCTTGGGGACACAGTGATGACCAAAGTGGTGAGTGAGAAAGGAGAAGAAGGCAGGAATGTAGAAAACTAGATTGTAGAAAGCCTTTCTCTTCATTTTCTCACTTGGAAAAAATGACAGAAGGCAGTGCACAATGTCATCATCCCACAGGACAAAAATCTGTAGCCCAGTGGAAGGGAACTGCATGCTTTTGCCTCTATTCCAATAAAAAAAAAGTTAATTGTATAAGGGATATCATCCCCAATAACCAGCAATTAGAAGACCCAGCCCTGTCCACTTCTCTTGTCCTGCATTGCATCTCCCCATATNGAGCGGCCGGTCTGTATGTGGGATCCGAACCCTCGGCGGGAGAGCCGCCGCACTCCCAAGCAGCGCACTGTAGCAGTGCGCCACCAGGCCGGCCCCAAAAGTGAATAGCTTCTAATGCTTAAAGAATGGTTGCTAGAATTTGTATTATTTCCCAGCTCCCTGGCTTTCCCTGAAGTGTCCCACCATGGGATTTATTTCAAGGAGTCACTTTATGAATTTCACATGTTTTTTTTCATTACCAATGACAGCTATCACTGGTGTTTAAGGTTCCTAAGAGTACTCTATCGAGCAAAACAGTCAAGTATTTTAGTTTATTTCCTATAAGAAAAACTGTAAAGTCATTTTATCATTAAACTTTGTAATTGTTTATTTATTTTTGTATGTCTGTGTATGAATACATGTCTTTGTACCAACTACATGTCTGTGATTGAAATTGTGTATGGTTTTGTGTACACATCTACAACACTAGACATTCAATAAATAGTTGCAGCTGAGTTGTGATGTATTGCTCAGTGTTCTGTTGCTTATAACAAAACTACCGGAACAGTGATTTATAAGAAAATGAGATTTATTGCTTACCTTCTCAGAGGCTAGGAAGTCCAAAGTCTAGGGAACACATCTGGTGAAGGCCTTCCAGGTGGTGGCTTTACAGCAATGCAGGGGTCTCACATTGCAGAAAATGGTGGAGCAGAGAGAGAGAGATAGTTCCTCAGGAACTCTGGGTCATGCTTCATCTGCCTACTCTGTTAGTCCCATCACTAATAGATCAAAAGTTTGCAGGAGAGGTAACTGGGTAGATTGGAAAAGTATCGGTGACTTTCACTGAGACATAGGAAACATAGAATTTAGAGAAGGAATGGGCCAGGGGAAAGATGCTGATCTATATTTGGACATGCTGAGCTAAAGATTCCCCTGAGACAAACAACAGGCAGGCCCGTAGGCTGTGGAATGTACAGATATTAGAGTCAGAGATTTAGGAGCCATCAGTATAGAAGTAAGAGACAGAACTGTGGAACTGACCAAACTCTCTGATGAATAAAGAAAGAATTGTCATAGTGTATTCTCAGGAATCACCATCCTATAAAAGAATGAATAAGAAAACAGATTAAAAGAAGCAGATTTAAGAAACAAGGGTCATTCAATCAAATTCTGGAGAAAAATATGGGAAGATGAGGAATGAGAAAGTTTTGAGAAAGTTTCTGCCCCTTACTGGGGGCAAGTCCCTGACTACAAAGGATGGTGAAGCATTGTCACTGAAAGGTGAGATGCTTTTGAGAAATTCAGAAGCAAAAGGAAAAATAAAGTTCAATAGCTGATAAGACAGCAGAGTCACATTTTCAGGATAAAAGGAAAAGTCTACAAGAGAGGATGGCACTTCAGAAGTAACACAGCTTAACTTCACAGAGCAGCATCCTGGCATCGATAGATAGTGAAGGAAGAACGCTGCTGATAGAAGTTAAACATGTTTTTAGCAATATCAAGAGACGAGACCTATGGACAGAGAAACGTGAATGTGAAAGGGTGAGTTGCTTCGAGAAACCATAAGCAAAGTCATGGCTTCTTGGGGGAGCAACAGCAGGATTTCTTCAGAGTGACTCTGGAATTGCAATATAGGTGGCTTATAATGATGACAAGGATGTTTGTTGGGGACCAAAAAAGCCTGTAATGTCCCCACCCCATGTTAAAAATTTAAAAAGACTCTGAGGTTAGTGGCATGAGAATAGATGAAGCACAGTCTCAAGACCATATAGCATGATCAATTGGTCTCCAAATAACCTTCTCTTTGCCCACCCACAACCAAATTTACAATACATATAATATCCAAGCAATCTTTTTAATGTAGAACAGGCTTGGGCAGTGAGAGAGGGGCTTTCCAAATGTGCACATGACGTGAGTAGGAGGAATTCCCAGAATAAGCTACTTCCTCTCCTCTCCCCCTTTCTTTTTCCTTCCTGTCTACTGGGTGGTACATTGTGAGCACCAGCTGGAGGAATCTAGATCTGTGGCACTCCTAGCAGCCTCTCAATGGCAGCATAGATGTTTCCGCCTGTGGCCATGAGGGCCTGCAGGTTGGCATCACGATCTGCAAAACCCAGGGCCTTAAGCTGCTCCAGTTCTTGCTGGTAGAGACCTTCAGTGAAGAGGGATGAGGATAGTGAGGATTGGGTAGACTGGGAACAAGCATTGGCCAATGCATGGAGGAGCTGAAGAATGGCCAAGGTGGATTGCACGAGGTCTGCTCTATGATCTCGTCTTCTACCTCTGGTTTCTGGGACTCCTCTGGCTCCACGTGGTCTAGCAGGGTTCCATAAGAAGGGTCTCAACCCAGGAAACTCTCTGGACAGTATCTGTAGGCCTTGTTCTATCTGGATCAATGCCTGCAGTGCTTGTGGGTTGGTAATGATGAGTAGTAGCAGCATATGATGTCTCAGTGGGCTGCCAGTTGCCAGCTGGTGTAGCAGAGCTGGATTCTGCTGTAGAACATGCAAGGCTGTATGCAGAACAGAGGGTGAAGGTCTCAGCTGAATGGTGAGAGTGGTTTTCTCCATGGGCTTCTGGCTGTCCTGGGAGGGAAGATCATGGCCTGAATATAAGTCCAGCAAGCCAGTCCTGCACCCTGAATTGGCCTGGCTTGAGGCCATGCCCCTGACCTGGGCAACTGCTCCTGCACTGACCTCTTGTGCCAATGGCTTGGCAGGTGCACAGGTGATGGGGATTATGGTGGTGGTGTCAGTACTGCTGTGAGCATTGGCTTTTCCTCTGTAAAGCTCTGAATCTGGACAGTGGACTTTGGAGGCAACCAATAGGGCCATAATGGAGAGCATGAGCTGCTGCATATCAGAGCAGACTGGACGCATAGCATTGTCACCACCAGGCACTGCCTTCAAGGCTTCCAGCCTCTGCTTGTCTGCCTGCAGGAGCTCCTGTTGCTGGGCTGGGTTCTGCAAGGTATCCAGAGCCTTAAGAGCTGGCACCCATTTCTGTACTAGCCTTGAGGATTCAGAAACATGACTGGCATTGGCTGGTTTTTCACTTGCCAGGCCTTGAACCAGAGGATCTCCCAAGAACTGCACCATAGACTCGGGCGTAGCCATCAGGAGTTGAGCCAGCTGGCCAAAGAAGTCAGCTAGATCAGGTGAATTCCGAGCTAGTCGGCCCAACCTAGCTAGCATTCCAGCACCCTCAGAGGCTGATGGTGCAGAATGATGGGTACTGTGGCCTGTGGGGCCTGGCAGAGTTCCAGGACTGCCTGACCCTTTCAAATGGGTCCTTACCACCAAGTGGACTATAGTGCCATCAAGGATGCCACACTGGCTCATTATGTCTTGGTCCCGGAGGATCTTCCCGGTGAATATGAGCATTAGTCAGTCAGTGTCACAGTGAAGACATCTGGAGATCAGCTTCTTAAGGTGGTGGATGCTGCTGTTTTCTGCCAGCATAAATTCCTGGCAGTCCTGTGGGGTCTTGACAGACACTCTGATAATGTGTGATGATGGATCCCGACCAGATGTCAGCTGGCTGTCCCCAGCTTCTTCCCTAGTCTGTGCCATATTTCCTTGAGAATAGAATGTAGGGCCACCTGAGGACACTGGGGCACAGACCTGTAGAAGCCTAGATGTGGCACTGTGCACACCCGCAGGGACCAGTAGGTGTCCAGTGATGTCCTCTCACCCACGTCCTGCAGAAGCCACTTCCTAGTCTAGATCTGCAGCTACCTGGTTTCCATAGGGTGACGGCTGCTGATCTCCTGGGCCAGCCTTAGGGGATATGACATCAGTGATGAAGTCACAGTTGAAAGATAGACCTGAATGGGGTAAGGGCAGGGATCTCTACCACCTGCCTGAGGTTGGGCTCTTTTTATGACTGAATTTAAGCAGCAACAGAAAAACGTTAAATGACCCTGTCTAGAAACATGTTTCACACCATCCTGTTCCACTGTTGAAAATCCTACCACCTGAGGTCTTTTCTTTTCTTTCTTTCTGAGGGTACACTCTTTTCTTAAAGGAATTTATTTATTCATTTATTGGCACATTGATTGTACATATTTATGGGGTACAGAGTTATATCTCAGTACATGTATACAATGTGTGATCAAATCAGGA
>NW_007734022.1:87239-88899 GCF_000696425.1 Galeopterus variegatus | reverse complement strand
TATCCTCCACTTAATTACTGTACACTGACCGTGGTCCAGCCAGGACCTCAAGTCTCTGTTTCTATATGAACAGAATAAAGATATAATTAGTCCAGTCAGTCTCACTGGAGTCTGTAGGTATGTTGCACCTCTGAGGCCCTCCAGGTTGAGTAATCCATCTATAAGGTTGTAAAAAAATGCACCATCAAGTTCCCCCAAGAAAAGGTTGCATTCAGAAGAATAAACCATGATCTCAACTGAGAGGATCAGAGCTGAGGCAAGAGAAATCATAAGAAAGTAATAGTCTGGATCTAGGTCTGTATGACTGAACAACTATTATATTTAAGCTTTTAACATCTTTGAAGAGGATGCCTGTTACTTGGGAGGTGTTATGCGTTAAATGTGTCCTCCAAAAGTTTGCATATCGGAAACTCAACCCCCATTGTCAGAGTGTTGAGAGTGGGAAATCCAATTATGGTATTTGAAAGGCGGGGCCTTAGAGAGGTGATTAGACAGTTATGACGCTGCCCTTGTGAACAGACTGATCCATCATTCATGGAGTAACTGGCATGGTTCTGATGGCTTTATAAGGAGAAGGGGTAAGCAAGTTAGTTCTCTCTTGCTTAGCCCATTCTCACTGTACCCTGCATTGCTGTAGAGAGCCACCACCAAGGAAACCCTCACCAAGTGTATTATCTGTACCTTGGACTTCCAAACCTCCAAACTGTAAGAAATAAATTTTATTTCTTTATATTTCTGTATAAATTGCCCTGTTTGGGGTGTTCTAAGCAGCAGAAGTGGAGTAACACAGGAAGGGGCATATTTCATCTGTAAAAGCAGGAAACAGTCTCTAAGGAACCATTGTGACCACTGCAGGCAGGTGGGGCCCTACGGTAAAGTCTAATCACTGTAGCAACTATTTTTTACTGTGAAGGTAGGTGTATCAGTCTGTTTAAGCTGTATAAATTGTTACCATTATATTCTTGTCCCTTTTCTGATTCTAGAATTGCCAAGGACTACAAAATTAGGATTTAGCTCTCTAAAATGTAACCTCCAAAAGATTATGCCAGACATAGGTAACATGAGCATATGTTCTTAAACTTGGATTAGTTCGAATTAGTATCTCCAGTGTGCAACCAATAACGGGACCCAGTACATTGTAATTTCTGAGTTTGAAGGAAATTCCCAGTCCTAGGGAATTTCACAGAGTGACGCTTATGGCCAGAAGCATCTCCTGATAATGCTCATGTCTCAGAGTAAATTCTATGCTGCAAGTACTATTAGCAAAGCCAGTTCCTTTGGGGATTGACTTTGGGTTCCTCTGGGAGAATCAGATATTCAAATTAATGTTTCTGACTTTCTCTTGATAAATAAATTAATTTGTAGCAGGGGGGGGTTAAAAAACATTCCAATTATCTAATACCATCTAACACATCTCATGGGTCCAGGGAGTTTTTCTTTCATAGACTTTGAGGCAAACTGTTCCTATGTGTCCACCTCTACCATCTCTATTGTCAGTGCCTGAATGTCCCCTTCCCAAGCACCAGATGACAGCCCTTCCCAGTCCAGTTACAACCTTGTTACCCCTCTCCTCACTGTCCACTGTGTTCTTCAGCACAGTGTTCTTCAGCACTTTATCTTTTCTGAGGAGCTGACATCTTTTGAATATTTTACATTGTAC
>NW_007734022.1:70242-87189 GCF_000696425.1 Galeopterus variegatus | reverse complement strand
TCCAGGGAGTTTTTCTTTCATAGACTTTGAGGCAAACTGTTCCTATGTGTCCACCTCTACCGTCTCTATTGTCAGTGCCTGAATGTCCCCTTCCCAAGCACCAGATGACAGCCCTTCCCAGTCCAGTTACAACCTTGTCTCTCAAGGCAGTAGCCCTCTCCTCACTGTCCACTGTGTTCTTCAGCACTTTATCTTTTCTGAGGAGCTGACATCTTTTGAATATTTTACATTGTACATATATTTCTTTTATAGTTATAAAACAAAGTGAAAAAACTTAACTTGCAATACATTATTTAGAAAAAAAAAAAGAGAGAGCTTGGACTTCCTAGAATCAAATAATTCTGCTTTAAAACTTACTGCCACTATTTCATAACCTTCAACAAGTCATTCGCCCTCTTTAAAACTATATTTCATCATCTACAAAATGGTAGTTTATCACAGATTTGTTCTGAAGATTAAAGGAGACTATTCCTATGAAGTAAAACTCAAGATGACTGGCCCAGAGCAGTGGGCCAGTATCTATACTTGTTAGATACTGAGTGTTATTTCAATACAACGTAGACACTGGCAATCTCTGGTACATCCTGTGGTCACATCTGTAACTGGATTGGGGAACAGAGAATAGATAAGTCTGTCAAATGACCAAATGTTCAGGAACATATTTAGCAGCAGGTGATGGAGACAACTCCAGGCAGACTGGTGGAGAAAATATGGTAATCAGAGAATCTTCTTTCAGGAATAGCATCAGCAAAACAATGGAATAAGAGTTTCCAACCCTTAACTCCAAACAAAAGCATCAATTTTGGCAACTACTCAAAGAGAATCTTTCCAGTAACCCTGGGGTCAACATTTTCTAGGCTGTTCATGGAGTACCTCAACATCTTTGCATCACACTCAATGTTTGTAAACAAGACCTTAACTATATTCATCTTTCTCCAGGAGCACAACTATGACATGACATTGATAATATCCCTTTCCAAAACAATTCAATTGACACACTTATTAATGACACCTAAGTTCAATACTTTCAGTCCTCTTTGGGTTTTGGTGACAACACGTCCGTCCTTTATGAATTTTACTTACAAATTAAAATCTGTTGTTCTAATGGTACAAAGTTTAATTAGACTGAATGGTAAGTTTTAGTGATCAATTCAACTTTGACCACACTTAGTAATAGTGTATTGTGTATTTCCAAATAGATAAAAGAATGTATTTTTAATATTCTCCTCGGACTGAATGGTAAGTTTTAGTGATCAATTCAACTTTGACCACAGTTAGTAATAGTGTATTGTGTATTTCCAAATAGATAAAAGAATGTATTTTTAATATTCTCCTCACAAGAAAAATAACAACATGGTGAGGTGATAGATACAAGGGATTTTCAAAAAGTTCACGGAAGGATTCTCAGTAACGTCTAATTCTATTTTTCCACGAACCTTTTAATATACCCTCGTATGTTAAATAGTGTGATTTAATCTTTCCACAATATATACATAGATCAAACATTACATCATACCCCATAAATATACACAATTATTGTTTGGTAATTAAAAATAATTATAAAAATATAATTTTGATTAAAAAACTAACATGGTTTGGTGGAATTGTAAAATGGTATAGCTGCTATAGAGAACAGTATGAAAGTTTCTAAAAAAATTAAAACAGAACTACCATATAACTCAGAAATCCTACTTTTGGGTACATATCCCAAAAAGTTGACAACAGAATCTCGTAGAGATATTTGCATACTCATGTTCATTGCAGCATTATTCACAGTAGCCAAGAGATAGAAGCAGTCTAAGTGTTCACTGACTGACAAATGGATAAAGAAAATGTAATATACACATACAGTGAAATGTTATTCAGCCTTAACAAAAAGAGGAATGAACCCGGACAACATTATGCTAAGTGAACTAAGACAGTCACAGAAGGACAAATATTGCACAATTCCACCCATGAGGTAACTATAATAGACAAAATTGTAGAAGCAGAGAATGTAATAGTGACTGCCAGGAGCTGGAGAGGGAGGGGAAATTGGGAGTCATTCCATGGGTACGTTTCAGATATGTTTGATGGGTAAGTTCTAGAGATCTATTGCACAACAACATGAATATAGTTAACAATATGTAAATGTATGTTTTGTGTTTTTTACAACAATAAAAAATCAAACATGGTTTAATTCACTTAATTTTTTTTTGAAAAAGTAAAGAAGAAGCAAATTAAAATCAACAGTCCCTCCTGTTAGTGTCTTCACTGTAGAGACTTTGGCACCCTCTTTCATGCCTCCTGGACTCTCTGTACCACTCATGATGGCCATAAGTTACCACAGGGTGGCTGATGCAAAAAGAAAAAAAAAAAAAAAAGCCCCTCTTGGTCTTATGCTATACACTATTAAAACAACAAATGACTTGATGCCTACTGGACTTTACTGAAAATAGAGTTTCTCACAGATACTGAGCCTGTGACTCTCCATATCCAGCTGCTCATTATGCTCTGGGTTATGGAAACAGACCCCATAAGCTCAGCATGGCTGCCAAGGTCTATCTAAGGTAGGATGAAAGCAAAATGAGCCATATATTCTACTTACAGAGGAGGTGACTTCCTCTGTTCTCAGTCCTTTGCCAAATATCACCATGCTAAAGGAGTTCATCCCTCCCCCAAACCCCTTCGCTACCTGGAGAGAGCACTAAGATTAACTGAGTTAATAGCAATAGAAATCTGTGGGCTATGCACATGGCACTGCTAGTCAATATACATGATGGACCTTAGTGATACATTGCTACTTTCTGTCTCTTAGTCAGGATGTCCCTAATAAAGGATGGGACCCAAGAAATGTCACACATGGCCAGATTTCAGGCAGTCTCTTTAAAATGGGATGCCCTGGTCAACAAAATGTCCTATCTTTGCATTTATTATAAACTATTGGGACATTACCTAAAACTTGTCCTCTTCAAAATAAAAGCAAAAAACAAACTAATGAAAAAGTCTTCTGGGAATCACTTGCTTTACAGACATACCCCAAATATAAAACAAAATCATGCATGTCTCCATGTATACTAAGGCCACAATACAGGTCCTTGCTAGGACACCCCGTATGCCTTTCAGAGTTGTAGACATTACTAATTGTAACCAAGACACACATTTCATTTCTTAAAATATACCATGCTGGGTTATGGGAAGAAGTATTCAATAGACCTGTCATGTCCCTAATGGTCCCAGATAACTGATTTGATTGAGAGACATAAATGTCTCCTCAAATACCTCCTTTTCAAATTCCAGTCTGGCAAATAAACCCTTAACGAGTTTCTGCTTTGCCCCAGGCCTTATCCTATCTTTATAAATTTTTTATGTTTCCCTGATCCCATAAGTACTGGGGGTCAGATTGAGGGCAGATGTTCTCCTGGGACTCATTAATCACAGATTGTCCCACAAGTCAGTGAGCTGCTCATCTGACACAGGACATATTTGAAACTAAGCTTCCAAAGAAAGTTCTTGGTTGCAAAGGCAGGGACTGAATCTCTAAAGTGCAGCACAAGTTGAGAGGGACATTAGATGCTAAGAGGTCACAATTGTTCAACTGTTTCATCTTCTAGGTCTCCTTAAGTTTTCCTATGAAATTGCTCCCCATTACCTCTCTATCCAGTTTTAATGGAGAAATATGATAGTACATCCACTCCAAAAGTCACTTTATATTGTTAAACAAGCTTAAAACTTTGACTATCCCTTGACACAATAGTATTTCTATTTCTGTCAGTTTATCCTAAGAAAATAAACACTCATAAATTTGAATCAGCTCTAGGGCCCACTGTTTTTCCTGTCTGCACAGTCTGCCCATCTTGTCCCATGGCTTTCAATAGGACCCATACATCACCAGCCTTGAAATGCATCCAGGACTCTAAACTTGTCATCTCCACTTGAAGTTAACAGGGACCTCAAACTCAGCATGGTCAAAACAGTATTTTTTTTATTTCCATCTGTAAACCTTCTCCTCCCCAGTTATTCTCCATCTTAGTTAAAAGGCCATTATACTATTAACTGCTCAAGCCAGAAAACCTTCTGCCCCATGTCAATCCCATCAACAATTCCTGCCCACCAAGACTTAAAAATATATCCTGAATCAATCACTCTATTTTTACTATTACCACACAAATCTAAACAATCTCTTGCCAACTTCTGCAAATCCCTGTACTATCTATTGGCTTCCACCCTTAACTCCCAACATCAACTGCCAGTTTAACAGGAAAGGGAAACCAGTTCATGTCACTCTCCTGGTTAAACTCTCATATGTGGCTAGGAATGCCATGGTCCTGTTGACAGATTAATGAGAACATGAACTATGTAACCTACTCTGCAAAACATTGTCTTTATTCTTTCCCTGAATTGTCCCTGCCTAACGTAGTGGCATAAAAGTCCCACTTGTTTTGCAAAGGATATACTGACCGACTCATGTGCACAATTCATATTTGAGAACTCTGGAGGCCAACAGGAGGTACGTCCACCCACTCTTGTGCTTTTTCAGTAGTTAACCTAAGTATCTACTTGGTTTACTACCTACTACTACCAGGTTTACTAGTAGTAAACCTAAGTATCTACTAGGTTTATTTCCTAAGTAGTAGAAGCTACTTGAACTGGTTCTACATCATCGTGTTCACTAATATTCTTTCCAGACCATGGTGTCCTATGTGGTCTGAAGCATATGGGTGAAAGGGTTAACGAAACCCTTCTGGTGCATAGACATCTGACTTTCAGTTAAACTTACTGGCTTTGTAACCCTGATAAGCTAGTAATTGCAAAATATCACTATTGCTAGGCAGCATTGCTTGTGATAAATATTACCCCTGATTGGCAAAGTGTCTCTGAACTAGAAAAGGCTATAATGAATCATAAATATCTGAAGGAGATTCTATGCCTTGGGCTTCCCTGCGTGTGGAGAAATTATAATATGGCATATCCTCTGCAAAAGTCTGGATTATAGGTAAATGGAATGTAATTAATTCTATGGAACTATAAACATATAGTTTATATATAAACATATAGTAGGTACTAACTAAAATATTTGTAGGCAGGAAGAAAGAAAAGGTGGTAGGAAGGGAGGCTGGGGGGAAAAAGAGAGATTGGGTTGAGGCTGGGGGAAAAAAGAGAGATTGGGTGAAAGATGTGGACAATGGTTTACTGTGGTGGAAGTTTATGATGCTGTGCTCACGTGTCCAACAACATGATGAATGTGGAACAAACAAATGTGAGAATCCATCATGATAAATATCTGAAGGAGATTCTATGCCTTGGGCTTCCCTGCATGTGGAGAAATTATAATATGGCATATCCTCTGCAAAAGTCTGGATTATAGGTAAATGGAATGTAATTAATTCTATGGAACTATAAACATATAGTTTATATATAAACATATAGTAGGTACTAACTAAAATATTTGTAGGCAGGAAGAAAGAAAAGGTGGTAGGAAGGGAGGCTGGGGGAAAAAAGAGAGATTGGGTGGGAGGCTGGGGGGAAAAAGAGAGATTGGGTGAAAGATGTGGACAATGGTTTACTGTGGTGGAAGTTTATGATGTTGTGCTCACGTGTCCAACAACATGATGAATGTGGAACAAACAAATGTGAGAATCCATCATGATAATTGGAATTACTCAACTGGTGAATGTACTCTTGACCCTCTTCAACCCTCTCCAAAAGGCTGTTTCTCCCATAATCTCATCTATCTCAACTAATTTTACAACCAAGACAGTGACTGTCAGAACAGAATCTCAAACTTGCCATACACACCAGTCCCCTCCCCCTTCTGATAAGATTATCATTCACCCAGTAGTTCAGGACCCAAACACAGAAATTACCCTTAATTCTTCTCTTTTCTTATGCCTAACATTTAATTTATCAGTAACATGGGATTTCTTTTTGAAATATGTCCTGAATCTGACTATCTCAATACCGGAAATATGGCAATAGCATTCAATCTGGTTCTTCAACTTCTTCTGTTGGTGCATCAGTGTTGCTGCCTCCCACAGGAGTCAATCTGATCTTTTAATAACACTTGTGTAGATCCATTCACCTCACCACTTTATCCCAAACCACCAAAGTTTTTCTGATTGCACTTGAATTAAATCTAAATTCCTTACCCAGACTAAAATGCCCTAATGATTTGACCCATGCCTGTGCTAGGCCTGGTATGACCAAAGCTCTGACATTATCTTCTTTTCTCCACCTACACAGCCACCTCGCCCTGTCCTTCCAAGGCCCAGATACTTGATCTCAGACTACTACTGATAGTCAGAGCGGGTACAGCAGCCTTTCCTTTCAGTAACACTGGCCTACAAGGATCTCTTGTCCCCAAAATTCCAACAGGCTTTATTCTCCCAAGCACAAGCGATTGTCCCTGACATCTTCTTTTTGACTGTGTCCATCTAGTCTCTCCAACTGCTTTCTCATGTTGTTGCTCATTTACTCACTCACTCAGCACTTGGCCATTGAATCATTTATTGAGTACTTTCCATGTGCCAGGCCATACCTTAACTGCCAGGTAGAAGACAATGACCCTCCCTGCCCCAGGGACCTCCTTCTCCTGGATTCACCACCATGGATCTGGGCACAAAACTGATGAGTTCTGTCTATGATGAAGCTAGAGCAAGGATTTCGAGTACTCAACCCTCTGTGGAGGGCAAGAGGACAACCTGCTAAATAAATACTCTCTTCCCTAGCCAGGACTTTTAGACCCAGCCCTCCGTGGCTCTGGTGAGCTGGGCTTAACTTCCTATGAGCCTTCAGGCTTTCTTAGTAGCAGAAGACAGACAGACAAAAGCAGCAACATTTCTTTCTATGAGGTATTTTCACAGACCTACCTGGCCTTCCAAGGATAGAAATAATAGGTTGTACTGTACATCTTCCCCAGTCAGAGGCAACCTCAACCTCAGAGCATTGGCCTTATGAGTCACAGGAAATGGAGAGGCAAGACTTTCTTCTTAGCCATTCTCCCAAACTCATTCTATGAGGCCAACATAACTCTGATACCAAAACCAGATAAAGACACAACAAAAAAAAGAAAATTACAGACCTATATCCTTGATGAACATAGATGCAAAAATCCTCAACAAAATATTAGCAATCAGAATACAACAACACCTAAAAAAATGCATACACCATGATCAATTGTGATACATCCCAGGGATGCAAGGATGGTTCACATATGAAAGTCAATAAATGTGATACATCACATCAATAAACTAAAGGATAAAAAACATATGATTATCTCAACAGGTGCTGAAAAATCATTTGACAAAATTCAGCTTGCTTTCATGACAAACACTCTCAACAAATTAGGTGTAGAAGGAAAGTATCTCAACACAATAAAGCTGTTTATGTAAAGTCCACCACCAGTATAATTCTGAATGGGGAAAGCTGAAGGCTTTTCACTTAAGAATAGGAATAAGGCAAGGATGCCAGTCTCACCACTTCTATTTACCATATTACTGGAGGTACTAGCCAGAGCAGTAAGGCAAGAGAAAGAAATAAAGGGAATCCATATTGGAAAAGATGAAATCAAACTGTCCATATTTACAGATGACATGATACTATATATAGAAAAACCAAAAGATTATCAAAAAACTTCTAGAACTGGTTAATAATTTCAGTAACATTGCAGTATAAAAAATAAATGCCACAAAATCAGTTGCATTTATATTCTCCAGTAATGAGCTAACAGAAAGAGAAATCAAGAAAGTAAGTCCATTTACAACAGTCACACAAATAAATAAATTAATTAATTTAATTAAATTAAATACCTAGGAATCAATTTAACCAAGGAGGTGAGAGATCTCTACAATGCAAAGTACAAATGACTATTGAATGAAATTAAAGAAGACACAAAAAGATGGAAAGACAGCCCATGCTCTTGGATTGGAAGAATTAACTTTGTGAAAATGTCTATACTACCCAAAGAAATCTACAGATTCAATGCAATACCCATAAAAACACCAATGACATTCTTCACAGAAATGGAAAAAACAATCTCAACATTCAAATGGAACAAAAGAGCCCAAATAGCAAAAATCAATCCTAAGAAAAAATAATAAAGCCGGAGGTATAACACTACCTGACTTTAAATTATACTACAAAGCTATAGTCATGAAAACAGTATGATATTGGCATAAAAATAGACACTTGGACCAGTGGAGCAGAATATAGAACCCAGAAATCACCCCTCAGGCTTACAGCCATCCAATATTTGACAAAGGAAACAAAAACATACATTGGGGGAAAGACTGCCTCTTCAGTAAGTACTGCTGGGAAAATTGGATATCCATATGCAGAAGAATGAAACTAGAAATGTAGCTCTCACCATATACTAAAATCAACTCAAAATGGATTAAAGACTTAAATATAAGATCTGAAACTCTAAAATTACTAAGGGAAAATATAAGTGAAACACATCAGGTACTATGTGGACACAAACTTCATGAACATGAGCCCGAAAGCACAAGTAACAACAGAAAAAATAAATGGGACTATATCAAACTCAAAAGCTTCTTCACAGCAAAGGAAACAATCAACAGGGTGAAAGAACAACATACAGAGTGGAAGAAAATTTTGCAAACTATGCATCTGACAAAGGATTAATATCCATGATATACAAGGAACTCAACCAATTACACAGTAAAAAAACAAATAACCCAATTAAAAAATGGGCAAAGGAACTGAGTAGACATTTTTCAAAAGAAGACATACAAATGGCTAACAGGTACATGTAAAAATGCTCAACATCACTAGTCGTCGGGGAAATGTGAATTAAAACTACATTGAGATATGATCTCGCCCCAGTTAAACTGGCTAGAATCAAAAATACAAAGAAGAACAAGTGCTGGCAAGGATGTGGAGAAAAGGAAACACTCCTACACTGTTGGTGGGACTGTACATTAGTACAACCACTATAAAAAACAGTATGGAGGTTTCTCAGATTGTACAGATCTTCCACACAATCCAGCAATCCCACTTCTGGGTATATACGCAAAGGAATGGAAATCATCAGGTCGAAGGGATACCTGCACTCCCATGTTTATCACAGTTCTGTTCACCATAGCCAAGATTTGGAATCAACCTAAATGTCCATCAATGGATGACTGGATAAGGAAACTGTGGTATATACATACCATGGAATACTACTCAGCTGTAAAAATGAAATTCTCGCATTTGCAACAACATGGATTAGCTTGGAGAAACTTACATTGAGTGAAATAAGCAAAACACAGTGGGATAAATAGCGTATATACTCACTCATAAGTGGGAACTAACAGAGAAAGAAGGAAAGAAAGACCACAGTGGTGTGCTGGACTTGCAGATGGAGAGAACATACCTAGGGACACAAAGTGGAGTGGGGGAAAGGGAGAGAGGTCAGGGATGATTGGGGGTATAATTGGGTGGGGGAAATGGGATATAATAACAATTTGTGGTAATGGACATGCTGCCAGTATGGATCTGGCCATCACATCTTAGGCATGAGTGGTGATAATTTGCCCAACGAATATTCATAACCAATAATATATATATGTGTGTGTGTGTGTGTGTGTGTGTGTGTGTGTACACACACACACACACACACACGTATATATAAAGACTTTCTCCTTTCTTTTCCTTGGCACCACCCGAAACAACAGTTCCTTTGATCTGGAGAAGAACTCCCCCATTGATGGGTAGCAGAGTGGGGGAATGAGGGGGACTTGAAGCATTGTGCTTTACCTAGAGCTTGAAACCTAAATTACTGGGGTAAAGTTCCAAAAACACTGGTTTCATTTCATCTTTAAGCCACATGCTGGTAGCTCAAAGGTAGACAGGCTGGTCCAAAAATCCTGGGTTCCAGGTGGAGGTTCTGTTTCTCCTAGTCCCAGAAAGGATCCCCCACACTGAGTCTTCAACATTTAAACACACACCACAGCCACGTAACTATAGTTGTATCCTCCATCAAGGAAACTTTTCCTTCCTTAGCAGGAATACAGCAACAACGTTTATGTTTACACTCTCAATTTTGATAAAACTCTGATGTAACAGACTGTTTTGTACGTATGCTTGCATATGTGTACGTAGGCTGTGCCCATGTGAAGGTGTATTTATGTGGATATGCATCGTCTTTGTGCATTTCTCCACCATACATTTACCAATAAAAGGCCATGCACACATTTACGTGCAAGTATGTACTGGAAAGCATGGCTCACTTGCTTGATTTATGAATGGTAACACTTATACCCTAGAAGTACATGAAAGCACCCCTGAATGCCAACAAGCATTTAGTATAAGATACCGAGGGCACCTTGTGTGTGTTTTGCATCCCCTACCTCAGTGTCTTTGTAAATATTGGTTCTTCTGCAGGAATACATGTTCCTTCCTCTTCAGAGCATAATCTACATCTTTCTTACCACTTTTCAGGTTTTAGCTTGGAGTACACACTCACAAAAGCCTTTCCTCTCTCCCTGACAAGATCAAGTCCCTATTTATGTTATTTTAAACTCTTCTTCTCTTTCCTTATACTTCTTACCATAGCTTGTAATTATATATGAATGTTCTTCACATACTCAAAGTTTGAACTGTTCTTGCAACTAGATCATAAGCTCACGAGGGGAGGATTGTGTCTCATTTACTCAAACTTAATTCCTCATAGATAGCAGAATGCAGAGCACATGGTATCTCTCAATGCTTGAGCAAGAAGTTTCAAGAAACCAACTATTTGCATCTGGGTACGGAGGACTTTATAAACTCAGTGAGGTTCAGGAATCTTAGAATTCAGCCTGAATCCTCGCTGCCCTTTCTCCATTCACTCAGGAATCAGCACCAAATGCTAAAAGTGGCAGCCACCTGTGGGATAGTCTTCAGGGGTGATAGAAATAAGAAACTGTTCCCACTCTTCAGTCTGCCTGCTGGTAGGGAGCCACAAAGAACAGATTACATGGTAGCAGCTCCTACAGCACACAAAATCTGGAGGACCCTTGGAAGGACATCAGGAAAGTTGCAGCAGCGTTCACTCCACTATGCTTCATGCGTCTGAGTCCCCTAACTTCAAACATTTTAGTTCTCCTCCCTCCCACCCCAAGGCCTCCCATCCATGCAGAAATAGCCATTATCACCACCTGTTTTTCCACACCCTCCCCTTACTCCATATCCCACAAGAATCAGACTCAGGCAACAGCTGACACTAGAGATTGGATGTAATTGCATCTCAAGATAGGCAGAAGCAGAGCTCACGCTGGGGCCCTTCGGTGGGACAGTGGCAGGGGTGGTTGGGTCACACAGCACACCCACCCTGTCTCTGGCTCTTAGTCTTCCTCAATGACTCTGGAACAACATCCTGTCTGCAGTAAAGGGCATCAAAGTAAATTTGGATTATAGTGCAGCTGTCTTCAAGAATGGGAGAGCTAGGGTTATTAGATATGCGGAAAAGGCACAGAGGAAAAGGTAGGGTTTGAATGACTAGAGCTCCTGTGACTGCCTCAGCTTCTCCACCGCAGCCTTCACATCACCCTCAGTGGCAATGAGGGCCTGAAGGTTGGCTTCAGGATTCAGAAAGCCCATGGACTGCAGTTGTTCCAGCTGCACCTGGAAGTGAGCCTCAGGTTGCAGCTGCTGGGGATTGGCACCAGCTAAAGCTTGCAACATCTGGAAGAAGGGAGTGGAACGGAAGTCCAGCTCCATAGGCCCTTGTGCTGAGGAAACCTCGGGAGCTAGGTTTGTCGGGGGAACCGCAGACATGGGGGCGCCTTCTCTAGACTCGATACCTCCTACCACACTCCCCAGCTCTCTTTGACAAGGCATGAACCAGAGTAGGAGATAAGGTGCTTCTGTAGCCAGGATCTGTAGACCTTGCTCAATCTGCACCAGGGCTTGCATAGTACGAGGGTTCGCCATGGCTGCCTGAAGGTGCAACAGCAGTGGCAGCTGTTGGTGCATTTCATCCTGCAACTGTGGCACCTGATTCATGCCAGCCGGCATCAAAGACCTTGGATAAGCTTGGGATAGCAGTCAGGAAGGCTCAGGGGTTCTTGGAGGAGCTGCCATGGAGGAAGAAGGTGAAGGAACAAATGGGGCCCTGTTGGTAGAATCTCCAAGCCCAGAGACAAGATCAGGCATGCTGTTGGAGTGGCCGCTAGAGCCCTTCTCCATGCCATTTTGGCCTCCCCCTTGCCCAGTACGGTTCTCTGTGGGGCATCTCAGGAAAGCTGAGCAGAAGGACTTCCCCTTTATTGCCAATGACTCCCTGTGGAGAGGATGGCCTAACCCAGGTTCCTGGGATGACAGCGAAGTTGGGGAAACTCTTGTTCCTGGTGGTGGTAGTTCCTGGCTTGGGCTGAAGGTGGATGCAGTGCCCTGTAAATAGGTCCCCAGGGACTGAGTTGACTCATGTCATTGCTGGAGATAGTCATAGAGTCCTATATTACTTGGAAAGTTTGGAACTCTATTTCTAATTTTGGATGCATCCTGGTCCCCGGGCTACTTTCCCTGCCTGCCAATTGAGCCTCCATACGTGGAAGTCCAGGGGTTGGGGAGAGGGTCACAATTCTCTATCCTTGAAGGTTGGCTGCTGCTGGTGGTGGTATTAGCAGGAGTGGTAGTTGCAAAGGGATTGCCACCAAACTGCTCCTGTACTGCATTCAACATTGGGTCCATAATATCTGTGTACATGGTACGAAGCACACCGTAGCCACCAGGGATGCTTTCCAGATTACTGAGTGCCCGGTCCTGGCTACGCATCATCTCTTGCATTATGGCAGGCTTCTGTAGAAACTCTAGCATCTGCCGCATGATTTCAGGGTTGTTGAGAATATGGCCAATCTCGGGGTTGTGCTGGATCAGCTGCTGCATATGGGGGTTTTCAAGAACTAACTGGTGCACCAGGCCCGTGTTAGACAGCAGACCCTGGACAAAGGGTTCATCAGTGGGCTGAGTCAAAATCTCAGGCACAGCTATGTGCTGCCACATAAGCGAGTTTAGCTGCTCAGGGGAGCCACCAGAGGGCTGGCCCAGTCTGTTGAGGCCTGTGAGGACACCTAAGCTGAAGGTGGGAAGCGGATCTGCTGAGTAAATGGAGCTTGGAGGAGGGAGTGATCTGGGACTTGGGCCTGGGGTAGGGACTGAAGCAGCTGGGCACTCACTGTCCACAGCACAGTGCTGCATCTTGATGACCAGATGGACGGTGAGGCCGTCTCGCACTCCACACTGGGCCAGTGAGTCAGGGTCCTTGAGGATCTTGCCAGCAAAGATTAGAACCAGCTGATCAGGGTGGGCCCTAAAGTGCTGGGATATCTCTTCCTTCAGCTGCTGGATGGTGCATGTGTCTGTAACTGAGAAATCCTCCTTTGTCCTTGGGTGTCTTCACTGTCACCTTAATAAGGTGAGAATCCTGGACTGGCACTGGGCTGCCCTGAGACAGAGCATCTCTGGTTTTGGCCATGGTGTACAGTAGGAGGCCAAGGTCTGTGGGGACACAGCTGGGGGAGGGGATAGAAGATCAAGGTCATCGTTTCAAACAGGGATGAAAGTAGGGAAAATGAGCAAGAAGAGGGTCTTGGGTCTTGGGGCATGTGTAGGTTCCACATGGAAGGGGAATTGACGTCCCTGGGACAGATGCTTTTGTAGGACTGTGGAATTAAGAGAGGCTGGGTTCAGGGTAGGGAAATGTGGAGCCTGAGAAAGACGTCTACAGAGGATGAGTGAGGGGGAAAATGTCAGAAGAAAGGCCCAGTCTGTGGAGGACATACCAATCTGCTGTGGACCCAACTTTCCTTTTATTCAGGGCCCCAAATCACCTTCATCTTGCTGCACAGCCACCCTGAAGCCTTCTGGGCTGGAACGCAGTCCATCAAGTCACCTGTGTGACATCAGTATGACATCACAGCCTCATAAAATGGATTCCTGAGAATTTTCTAAAGTTCTCTGAATTCTCCAGCATTTACCTCTTCTATTTCCTTTACCTCAATTGTCTTCTTCATAGTGAGTGTCCTGGGCTGACTACTCCCTCTTCCAATACAACCTTGTGTGTGGCATGTGGAGGCCAGACTGGAATGGACAATTGCAAGAACTCCTTTGTCCTTTGCATCCCCATTAAGCCCCAAATTCAGCTACTTCTTCATTGAAGGTGTTGTTCTGGGCATCCCTGTTTCCATCTGATTTGACATTAATCACCAATTCTAAAAGTATTGATTTGGTAGTTGTTGTTTGCCTCCCACAGATTTGTCACCTCTTTTCCACTGGGTGACAGAGCTGCCAAAGATTACTCAAAGCCCATCTCTTTTGTGCAGTGAGAAGCCCAGAAAAGTGGTTAATCTCTTGGAACCCTCAAGCAAGAGGCATTTCTTCCATTTGGGAAATTAACCATGAATTGGGGCTCTCTTCCTGCATTTATTCTCCAACCCAAGAAGTTACAGGAAGATACATAGGTGGGGTTTTACTAAGTACAGTTTAACAAGTTTAACAATAGAAGCTGGTAACATTCAGTAAGTCAAGCAAGGTGACCTTCTGTAATGCAATTTGCAACAAAGGCTTGATTTTAGCAAACATTGTCTTCTAACCACAATTTCCCAGGATCCTTACATATCAATCAGTAACGTGTCTGTCTTTGAGCCAGCAACCTTGTCCTGTTACAATTCTTATCTTACAACACAGACTAAATAGCCTGAGGAAAATTCCCTGGTTTTTGTAAGGTCAATATTTGAAACTGCAAGGCTTCGGAAAACCAGGCCCTGTGAAATACATTTGCTTTATGCACACTCTACAGTAGTGGATAGGATTTGGGGCATAAGAGAGGGATCAAGGATTAAATGAAGTTATTCATCTTTCTTTACGTACTATCCCCCAGAGAAACTCAATGAACTGATTCAATATTTACTGAGATAACATAGGTAGACCAGCGAATTACATGGTTGTTAAACAGAAAATTCACAGGTTCTAGGGCTTAAAAAAAAAAAAAATAGGAAGTTGTTATATTTGAGGTGTCTATTTTATATCCAGATGGAGATGTAGTAAAGTAATGGAATAGTGTGTGTCAAGCTTTCACCAGCATTTAGGAATAGTTAAAATAATCTATTGGTTAGGATTATCCGGTTAGTGAGTATAGAAAAACAATAGAAGTGAAATATCTGAGTCTTGTGGCTCTACAACATTTAGAAGACTGGAAGATTGGAAGAACTCAGCAATCTGAGTAGCAATAAAACAGTAAGGCAGAAAAAAGAGAAGCCAAATGAAGAAGAGATTCAAAAAGGAGAGAGTAAGCAGCTGTGTCAGTGATGCTGGCAGGTCAGTAGCGTAAGGACTGAGATTGAGCACAGGATTTAACAAAAGAGAGAAGTGGAGAGCATAATGATACCAACTTTGTAAGGGGATGTGGGAGCAGTGAGGGAAGCCTGATGGGAATGTGTTTTAGAGCAAATGGGTTGGAAAGGAAATGAATCCAGCAAAGCACTGTAAATGAGGAAAAGCGGATGATGGGCTATGTTGGAACGTGGCGTTAAAGTCTTTTTAGTTTAGTTTTGTTTTTCTTATGGTGCAAATCATACCTAATTTTTATTCTGATGGGAACAATCTAATGAGGAGGAAAAAATGATGCAGGAGAAAATAAAAACCATTTGCAAAATAAGTCATTGAATAGACAGGTTAGAGAGCTTGGGAGCACGTGCTCAAGTGGAGAGCTTGATGTAGGAACACGGACAGTTTATTCATTAGGACAGAATGACGGTCAGAGTGTGAGTTACCTGGTTGAGTTGGCAGTGGGCACAAGTGGAAGTCTGTTCTGATGACTTTTTGTTAAAATAAGCAGAACATCAGCTGAGATTCAGAATTGAAAAAGGGATGTTGAAGATTTGAGAGGAGCAAAAAACGTGTGATGAGATCATCTCAAAGAATAAGGCAGTGAATTGACTGGGACAGTAGATCTCCAATTGTGGTCCCTATGTACATCATCAGCATCACCTGGAAACTTGTCAAAAATGAAAAATGTGGGCCCCATTCTAGATCTACTGAATCAGAAACCGTTGGAGTGTAGCTCAGAATTCTGTTTTAACATGCCCTCCAGGTGACTGTGATGCAGATCCTGGTGAGAACCATAGGACAGGGAAAATGCAGTTACGATCGATTACAAAGTGGCCAATTAAGATTTTTTGGTAAGAAATTTAAATGAGACTAGTGAGCACAGTTGTGTGCTTTTTTTTTTTTTTTGCCTACATAGATTAGTGAAAGAATTGGATATAACCATGATGAGTTTACCAGTGAGTGTTATGCCTGAATGCTCATATTAATGAAACACGGAGTAGCCTTGAAGTTAGAGAACTAGGGTCAAGAAGCAGCAAGAAAGAAAAAAAAAAGTGTTTCTCATAGAAGAAGAAAATAGAATAATGTTTACCAGAAGCTGGGAAGGGAAGAGGGAGGGAGGAAAGAAAGAGTTTGGTCAACAGGTTCAAAATTATAGGTAGATAGGAAGAATAGGTTCTAGTGCTCAAGGGCAACTGTACCTAATAATTTTGTATTGTATACTTCTAAATAGTCATAAAAGAGGATCTTGAAAATAATCACCACAAGTGATTATTTTCTTCAGTTCTTCAGTATATATTCAATTAAAAAATGAGTTGGGGATTGAACTAAGAATGTTTGAAGGCAGAATAGTCTTGGTTTGTGGGAAAAAAATGGCTAAAAGGCAGGATGAATGATTCAGATTAGATCAGATTATATCAAAGAAAGATCTTTCTTTGCCAATAGAGCTGAAGGAATAGGGCTGATTACAAGACTGTTTCTAAATAAAATGGAAACTGTGCTGTCATTGTCCCCAAGCTCCACCTTTCCACGTCATTCTGGCCTGGAGCGGTGAGACAGAGGAAGGGAGCAGTGACACCTCAACCCCAGTTCTCAAGCTCCGTGGCTGCGCCAGCTCTTCACTAGTTGCTCTGCATTGCATCCCAGGGTCGTTACCTG
>NW_007734022.1:54301-69905 GCF_000696425.1 Galeopterus variegatus | reverse complement strand
AAAAAAAAAAAAAAAAAAAAAAAAAAAAAACAGAAGAAAAGAAAGAAAGTAAAGCAAAAAATCTGAACCAACTCATTGTCATTAGTTCAAAGGGGCTTCTTAGAGAATCTCTTCAGGTCTTAGTGCTTTTGACCTTCAGTGTTTCCTCAACGTGGAATAAATCCTGGTAGATGTCAGGTGAGGAGACCTTTGCAGGAGCACCCAAATTATGTCAGATGGTGTGACTGACCTTGGCTGAGAAATTCCTATTGCTGATGGGAAAGGGACATTTCACCTCTGTGCTGTGGTGGTGGGATTAAACACAAGGTATATGAATCCCATCTCTACCCATCTGATCTCGCTTCAGTCCCTGCCATTCCACCTTGGCTATTCAGCTGACAGTGCACCTGGGGCCTAGAAGACTGAAAAGATGCTCCTGTAGAAAGCCTGGGAGAGAGGAGGAATGGGTGAGAAGGATTTATGAGTCGCTTATGTGAGTACCTTAGCGGCATTGACCATGAACTCCTAATGGGATTGAAGACCTGCTAGTGTCATCTGTGAACTTTTCAATGAGGAATTAACAGAGTTCTGAAGTTATCACTGCGGACTTTTCTGGGCCCCAGGTTTATGTACCTGGCACATTCAGGAGCTGGGGAAAGGGAGAGACTGAGCAGGGAGGTCTCTGCAGAAATACTGGATGGGGCAGCAGCAAACTCAGAGATGTGCTTCATTCTACACAAGGAACAAACACCTGGCATCTAGAAATTGCCAGCTGTCATTCTTTGGTATTGTTTCTGCCCATTAGCCCTATAAAGAGGCAAAGCAGCCTGATGATAAGAGCCTGAGTTTTTAAATAAGGATCAATTGCTGGGGACCCTGAGCACTTTTCATGATCCTTCTGAGTTTAGATTTTTTTTTCCTCTGTACAATGGAGATTAGCATAGAAAATTGGTTCCCAAAAAAGTTACTGTAAATATTAGTGTAACATGCATAAAGCACTTGTCAGGGCGCTTTGAGCTCAGGAGAATTAACACAACATTATACAAGGTTGTGCAATATAGAGAGATACAGCTGAAGGCAAACTCTGCTTATCTGAGATATCTGCTGGAGCCATTATGAAAAACTATTGTACCCTATTAATAGATATTATCAGTTTCATAATACCTTTCGTCCCTCAAAAAAATGCATACCCTCCATTACAGTGATATAGTAGAATGTGGTAATGGCAAATCTTTTATAATATGTAACCCACAGTTTATGTTTGCTTTTAGTCTCTATTTTGAATGAAATTTTGTTTGTATTTATACTCACAGAATAAATTCACAACTTACTAAGACAACATCAGCAAAAAAAATATTCTTATACAATTGTGGTTATGTGTTTTGATATTCTAACATAGTTTAGTAACCCCCTCTCATGTTGGATCTTTTCATTGTGGAGTGTGTTTGTGTGTGTGTGTGTGTATACATGTTATTACCTAGAGTGCATGAAAGTCATTATTTTGATGTGGCCCAGAGACCATAAACAACAAGCCCACTGTGCAAATGTAAGAATTTAGTCCTGGGAGTCCTCAGTGAGGAATCCAGCCTGTACTACTTCTTCTGTAGCCTCTGCCCTAAGCAGGCTGCCCATTGTCCAATGACAACATAACTTTGTACACCTAGGAACTAGTTAATTATATAGAAGTCCAATTCACAGAACAAATAAAGCTCACAAAGTATTTTTTCATTGCAACTTGAAGAATGCATCTGTATTGACGACATGATAGTTATTTTACCACATCTGTTATCTGAACGTGATAGTGATATGAAAGAATTATGACTTTTTCATCTTTGTTGCTGACAAACCTAATTCTGAACCACATAGAAAACTGTGAATGATACAATGTCACCAAATGTAGTTTAGCTTTTAATTTTGGTATAAAACTGTATTTTGATAGAACACTGATAGGTACAGGTAAATATTCTGCAGTAGTTAGCAAATTAGAGCTCAAGCCAGAATGTAAATCAAGAGGCTTTCTATGAAAAAAGAAAAAGACAATTCAACTGAATAATGCGTTTAATGCTATGATAAGAATGGAGAATTATATAAAGCTTAATGTGTTAAATTCAAGATGTTTATCTTTATTGTGTGGTAACATGGAATGGAAGTTGACTAAAAACAAGCAGTTATTGCCTGATAGAAAACACCGGTTATTGAGGGAAAAATTTATGTTGATATATTCAAACTGTAGCATGAACTTTTAGTGTTTTTGCAAAATATCAAAGCTTGTTAAGGATGTGTATCTAACAGCCAGATTCTCTTACTTGGATAATTGATGTTCTTATTATTCTTAATACTGTCATGAAACTTGTTTTGCAATAGTTGATAATTCCTGGAGGCAAAAATAGAAGTTAAAAGTTTGGAAGATAAGAATTTCTACAGAATATTATGACATATTCCACAAAATAACAATAATTTTCAATAAAATGAGTTATGGACTATATATGAGTATTATATATCTACAAAAAGTTCTCACTAACCATCTTACCAATTTAGTAGATTGCTTAATTTTTTTTCCATCAAAAAAGTCCACACGTAGAATATTCAAGGATTTAGAATATATTTCTTTCATTAAAAGATTAATTAAATTTAACTATAAATTTATATAATAAATTGTTGGAATTGGCTGCTGATGAAGCACTGAAGACAAAAATAAAAATATAGCATTGCATGGCTAATTTTGAATAAAACATAAAAAATTAATGTCCTGAAATTTATGAAACATTTTTTTGAAAAAGTTTTTTCTCATGTGAGACAAGTTTCCAGTAATAAACAATAGAAGAGCAAAATATAACCATACAAAACACACAAAAAATATTTTAACCATAATTATTGCCTGCAAGTAGCACTGTCTTCAGTCCAACCTAGGTTAGATAAATTAACAAGCAAGCTGAAAGTTCATTTGACACATTAAAACTTTAATTATTGATGTACATTTTATTCCTTCAAAAGATGGAACTAGGCCTTTAATACAGAGATTTCACTATTTCACTCATAACTTTTTTTTGTTAAATATGATTGCATAATGACAAAATCTAATGAATCTCATCTAAGTTCTCTGCATTAATCACCTGTATGCATACTTTCAAGGAATGATGTGTGCAATTTCTGTAATTCTTTCATTTGTTTCTTTTGTTATGTTTATTCTGGCTATACTTATTGAATGCATCTTATATCTTTTGAATATAATTGTAGAAATGAGGCTTGTATTTTCTATGTTCATGTTTTATTTTATTTTTGTCAATTTATTTTATTGTATTTTACAAAAGTGTTAATCCATAATTTTTAGAGAAATTTTTTAAAATGAGGTCTTCCTCATTGATAGCTTGAGAAGAACTGATCTAGAGGCCTTTCTTCACATATGTTCACATATATGAAGGTCCACATTTGTCATTCAGTGGTTTCCTCCTGCAGATGGATGAGCTAGTGCAATTTTTCTGAGGAATCCTGATTCACCTTTGGCTGTGTTCTCTCAAGTTTAGACCTGGAAATAAAGAGGTAGAGAACCAATCTGACGACACAGTCATATCACATTCTTGAATTCAACACTACCAGAAATAAAGCTCATATTTCTACATCCATCTCTCTGATTCCTATAACTATCTCTCAATTAGTTTGCAAGAGGGAGGAGGGAGAGAATAATTATTAACCTTTAAATGCCAGCAATAGTGTCAAGATATGAGACAGTTTACATACCTCTTCTACTCATATTTTGGTGTTTCCTGCATTCACTGAAAACTTTGGCTTATGAACTCCCTATTTCTCACTGCTCAACCCATCTGAAGAATGCCATCATCAAACATGGGTGAGTTTTTCCATCAGCTTAGAGGTGTTGATCTTTGAAACACATGATTTCCCACCTAAGCTCAGGTCTCATTGTGGAGAGCACTAACATTAATAAAGCAAATGTATTTCACAGGGCCAAGCTTCCAAAGCCCTGTAGTTTCAGGTATAACCTAATTTTTAAAAATTGTATATAGAAATGTTAAGCTTGCAAAAGACAGGAAACTTTCCCCAGGCTAAAGTCTCTGATGTAGATAAAGAATTGTAATACAGCAAAGTTGCTGGCTCAAGGACAGATGTCCACAGCGCAGGTAACCTAAAATTACTTGATTGTTATGTAAACATACTGAGGAAATTCTGTAGGAAAAGGCAGTATTTGCTAAGAACAAGCTGTTGTTGGTGGATCGACTTAACCTTCTGCAAATTGCATTATGGAATGTCACTTTGTTATTTCACTGATGTTACCAGCCTCTATTGTTTAACTATACTTAGCCATAACTCCACCTATGCTCCTTTTCTGTAACTTTCTGGCCTGGAGAATAAATACTGAGAAAGAACCCCAGTTCAGGGTTATCTTTCCAAGGAGGAATGCCTCTCTCTTGAGGGTTCCTGGAAAACTAACCCCTTCGGGGCTTCTCACTTCCCAGAAGAAATGGGCTTTGAGTAATACTTTGTGTCTCTGTCACCAAGGGGAAGAGAGCATGATATCTCATTTCCCTTATTTTTATTTCCTTATTTATTTCCTTATTTATTTACTTACTTATTTACTTATTTATTTATTTATTTACTTACTTACTTACTTACTTACTTACTTACTTACTTACTTACTTACTTACTTACTTACTTACTTACTTACTTACTTACTTACTTACTTACTTACTTACTTACTTACTTACTTACTTACTTACTTACTTACTTACTTACTTACTTACTTACTTACTTACTTACTTACTTACTTACTTACTTACTTACTTACTTACTTACTTACTTACTTACTTACTTACTTACTTACTTACTTACTTACTTACTTACTTACTTACTTACTTACTTACTTACTTACTTACTTACTTACTTACTTACTTACTTACTTACTTACTTACTTGTTTGTTTATATTTTGCTGCTGTCCAGTAGGGGGAACTGTATCCTTGATCTTGGTGTTATAAGATGAGGCTCTAACCAACATAGCTGACCATCCAGCCGACCGCCTTATTCTTTAGGTTGAACTTCTTTGTGTTATTCAAGACATCTCACAGAAACGGGCTCTTCCAGGAAGCATTCCTTGATTCCAGCACGTGGCTGAGTGTGCTTCTGCTACCCCAATCACTGCATTACATAAGAGTGAAACTGTCTGTGTACATTGTGCATGTTCTTTACTCCCCTTGATCAGCTGTAAGCTTCTTGATTATAGGCAGCATGTAGACGTGCTCTATATCTTTACTCTTAGTTTATATGCATTTTCTTTCATGTAACTGGAACTTTGTGAATGTTATTAGAGTAAAAAATGGCATAAATCACCTGTAAATTAATTTTCATAATCTATGTTCAAAATGGCATATATAAGACATAAACTCCCCAACCCCCTCCTCTTTTCTAAGGCAGATATTGTAAGTACATTCCAGTTCTCGTTTTTAAGAAGCTCTACATTATCCATCTGGACACAGAAACTACATCTAACTGTCATTGATATATGACAAAAAGCATAAATACAATATGGATATATTGTGGAATAACTGAGTCAGTCTAAATAAGATATCCATTACCTCACATACTTATCATTTCTTTGTGGTAAGAACATTTCAAATCTACTCTTTTAGCAATTTTTAAGCATACAATACATTATTATTAACTAAAGTCCCCATGCCACGTAATAGATCATGAGGATTAACTTCTCCTGTCTAACTGAAACTTTGTACCCTTTGACTAGCATCTCTCCTGTCCCCATCCACCCTCCACCCCAGCCTCTGGTAACCACCCTTCCACTCTCTACTTCTATGAGAACTTTGGTTATCTTACATAAAGCCACTTCTCTCGGTATAAGGATTCTACTTTCTGTGCCAGCTTGCTAAAACAGCTCACAGACACCAGGAGATTTTCTGGTATTCTCTTATTTTCTTCTGGTAATATCTATCTTGCTGAGAACATGGATGTGGCCAAAACAGACATTTTAATAAGATTACTGAAGAAATAATAAACAAATAGCGTCTGAACTGAGATAATTTAAAAGTGCATAGTTTTCATTCTCGTGCCATGATTATTCACTGACAAGCATGAATGGCTGTCACGAAAGACTAATGGCCTGGAGAAAAGCAACAGAGGAAGAAACCGTTGCCTGTACCATTTGCCCTTCCTCCTCCCAGCCTCTGTCTCTGGCGCAGTTGTCTGCTTTTATTCTTCTACCCTCCTCCCCAAAAGAATGCCTTTATTTCTATGTGTACATGGCCCCCTTGCTAGTAATTCCACATCTCAGTTTTTATATTTGATCTTTCTGATAATTTCATTGTTTGCTTTCTGACCTCAGAGTGTTAGTACTTGGATTAAAAGGAAAATGTAGATGAATGTACTTTGCAGATTGCAAAATGCTATTCTAATATTACCTGCTGTGTTAGTATCTTACGCATTACTGCTGCCACTCTCACCTCCGACCATCATGTTTAAACCTGAGCTCATCATTTTGTCATTTAAAATACCCCCTCCTCTTTATTGTTTGTGGGAAGAGAATACAGGTTAGACTCAGTATCTCTTTCTGCAAGTTCAGGTTTACAACCCTAGCTCCCAATGGCTCTTTCTGGTGAGGCAGGTTGCAAATATTCTGTTCCGTTATCAGACTGTGAATTAAATTATATGTTCTGTTTGGATTAAATGAGAAAAATTAAACAAAAATTAGCAGGTAACTTTCCTGTGGAGTATACCAGCATTTATAAAGCAAATGTATTTCACAGGGCCTAACTTTTTAGAATTACACATAGAAATGGTAAGATTGCGAAAGACAGGAAACTGTCCCTGGGCTAAAGTCTCTGTTTTAGATGAAGAATTGTAACACAGCAAAATTGCTGTCTCTAAGGGCAGATGTCCTTGGTGCAGCCAAACCTAATGATTGTTGCCATGACAATTATCTTACTGTTCTTTTGTAACCACCTCTGTTCCTTTTCTGTAAATTTCTGGCCTGGAGAATAAATACTGAGAGAAGACCCTAGTTCGGTGTTATTTTCTGAGGAATGCTCCTCTCTGAAGGGTTCCTGGAAATTAACCCCTTCGGGGCTTCTCACTGCTCAGAAGAAATGGGCTTTGAGCAATCCTTTGCGTCTCCATCACCCTGGGAGAGATGAAAAATGGTTCCCCATGTGAAGCATCATAACTCCACTGATCAGAGACTGACCTGCCATGCCTTGGAAATTAAAGGATACCTGACATTTGCGTTTATACATCCTGGTAAGGGAATACTCATCCAGGTAAGGGAATCACAGGTGGCTTTCGATTAGTGACTGCATGCCTGTGGCAGGTCAAGCTAGCTTTCAACTCAGTTTTTTTCTCTTTTTTTACTTTTAAAATATGGAAAATTCTTTAACAAAAAGGGAGACTAAACATAAATTACAACATAATTTAATTACTCAACATAAATTAATGTTGTATTAATTCTCCTGATCTCAAGGTGTCCTGACAGGTGCTTTATGCATGTTACACTAATGTTTACAGCCACTTTGTTGGGAACCAATTTTCTATGCTAATCCTCATTGTACAGAGAAAAAGAAATTAAACTCAGAGGGTCAAAAATGCTAAAGGTACCCAGCAGTTGAAACTTATTGAAAAACCCAGGCTCTTCTCACCAGGCTGCTTTGCCTCTTTATAGAGCTAAGGGGCAGAAACAAAACCAAAGAATGGCAGCTGGCAATTTCTGATGTCAATGGGGTTTGTTCCTTTTGTAGAATAAAGCATGTCTCTGAGTTTGCTGCTGCCCCATCCAGTGTTTCCACAGAGACCTCCCTGCTCAGTCTCTCCCTTTCCTCAGTTCCTAAATGTGCCAGGTACATAAAACTGGGACCCAGGAAACTTCACAGCAGTAACTTCAGAACTCCATTAATTCCTCATTAAAATGTTCACAGCTGAGACTAGCAGCAGGTCTTAAATCATATTAGGAGCTCATGGCCCATGCCCCGTAAGGTACTCACAGAAGAGACCCATAAATCCTTCTCACCCATTCCTCCTCTCTCCCAGGCTTTCTACAGAGCTTCTTTTGAGTCTTCTAGGCTCCAGGGGCACTGTCAGCTGAATGGACAAGCTGGAACAGTAGGGATTGAAGCAGAATCAGGTGGATAGAGACGGGATGCACATACCTCATGTTTAATCCCACCTCCACAGCATAGAGGTGAGAAGTCCCTGTCCCATCAGCAGTAGGAATTTCTCAGCCATGGTCAGTCACACCATCCGACATACTTTGCAGGCTCCTGCAAAGGTCTCCTCACCTGACCTCTACCTGGATTTTGTCCACATTAAGCAAACACTGAAGGTCAAAAGTGCCAATACCTGAGGACATTCCCTAAGAAGCCTCTTTGAACTGATGACAGTGAGTTCGTTCTGATTTTTTGCTTTTCTTTCTTTCTTTTTTTCTGGGTTTGTTTTTGTTTTTTGGTTTTTTTCCAGCTAATGACTCTGGGATGCAATGCAGAGCAACTAGTGAAGAGTTGGTGCAGCCACTGAGTTTGAGAACTGGGGTTGAAGTGTCACTGCTCCCTTCCTCTGTCTCACCGTCCTGGGCCTGAATGACGTGGAAATGTGGAACTTGGGGACAATGACAGAACAGTTCCCATTTTATTTAGAAACAGTCTTATAATCAGCCCTGTTCCTTCAGCTCTATTGGCAAAGGGAGATCTTTCTTTGATATAATCTGATCTAATCTGAATCATTCATCCTGCTTTTTAGCCATTTTTTTCCACAAACCAAGACTATTCTGCTTCCAAACATTCTTAGTTCAGTCCCCAACTCATTTTTTTTTAAAAATTTAAGATATCCTGAAGAACTATGAATAAGATTATGAAAACTGAGAACTAAAAATGCAGTGGAGAGGGATTCCAAGAGTATGCATTCAAGGAATAATAAAAGTGCTAATGATGATAACAGTAATATGTAACATGTGCTGGACATTTGCTGTGTTACAGGCATTGCTAAGTCCTACATAATTGCTTTATATGTTATTTTATTTAATCCTTACAGTGCTCCATGTAAAGTAGATGCACTTATCATTATCACCAATTTTAAGATGAGGAAATTGAGACAAAGAGAAGTTGAGGACCTAGTTCAAAGTCACACAGCTTATATGTGGCAGAATGAGCATTTGAACCTGGATAATCTGTGCTCAGAACCGGCTCTGGATTTCACCACTGTGCTGAAGTAGGAATAAACAGGAACAAGACAAATGTAACATTGTGCCCTGTTTCCCTCTTGCCTTTCCTCTTCTAGAATCAGAGTGAGGACCTTATATTCTGATTAAACTGTGGGTCCAAGTTAATTGTTTCACGCCAAATCATAAAGCAAACCTGAGACTGAACACAGGTTGTCTAAGTTCATTTCTTAAAATCTCTTTCCTGTGGCTTCTTTCCCCCTTAGTGTGTCCAACTGCGCTTAACATATTCTTTAAAGTTCTTCTCTGACCTGGAGGAAATACATTGTTCCTCAAGCCTCAGGGCAGGGAGTAGAATGTGTGCCACTCTGAGTAGAATGGCTTTGAGGAGCCAGGGTCACCCTGAGAAGGATCAACAGAGGAAAAGTGAGAGAGAGGGTGACCTCATTGTGAGCCCTGGCATGAAGCCCTGTGGAGGAGGAGATAGCAGATGGTGGGGGCAAGTCTCAGTCCGTACCTGGTTCATGCAGGTCTCTGTACCACCAACAACCCAGAGAGTGCATGTGTGCATGGAGTCAGAGTGAGAACATCATTAGAGGAGGAATGGACACCCAGAGTCAAGCAGAGATTTAGAGTCAGCTTCACGAGTAGCACAGACAGCTTCTTCTTCCAAGAAGAAAGCTGCTGTCAAGTGAGGAAAGAGGCTAATAATCCAGGCAAAGAAACAGTCCTGGACTGGGATCAGGTGATCTTGTTCCTAGCCCCAGCCCTGTGTGACCCTGTCCTTTTTGTATGTCCTTTTCTGATCCTAGAAAGGAGCATCTCTGCAGTAGCATCACCACTGAGGAGATGCTCCAGTACTCCGAGCCACAGCCCAGAGCCAGTCCTGTGTGTGGGCCAAAGGAGAGACGCCACTTTACTTCTCCCTCTGCATGTCACTTGCTGAACTCTGCACTTTGGGGCTCAGGGCTCAGGATGCAAGAGAGCAGAGCAGGCAGGTGGGAGGTGAGAATGGTGCAGCTGTGTCTACAGAGAATAGATGCAGGGGAGAAGCTCAGGCTGGAGGGTCCAAGAGCATCCCCAGCTTCCTCCTGTTCCCCTTCTCTTTGCCTGTGGGAGAAAATGAAAGAAGTGTGTGCTGTTGACATGGGGGTTCTTTGGAATTTGTCCCTGAAATTTTGCCAAAAGGAAGTGTGCTAGTAGAGCCGACACCCAGAGTAGAGGACTTTCTTAAGAGGCCCCTGCCTGGGCACAGGTGGTGCTTATCCTGTGGATTTGGGAGAGACGTTCCCACCCCTGAGGGAGTTGACATCTGCCTTTCTCTGTAAAGGCTGAGCCTGCCCTATGGCAAGTTGGGCCCTAACAGGATGTTCCCAGGGTCCAGAGGAGCCAGCAGGGCCGACATTGTGAGAAGGGCAGGGCCAGACCCCATAACTCGCAAAACCTCATCCTTCAGAGAGAAGCTCTGATTCCTTAGCCAACAAGACTCCCATGCGGGAAAGTCTAGTCTAGCTTATCACCTGTCCCTACTCCGCAGGAGTCATGGGGTGGGGACGTGAGAGGAGGCCCAGGAGGCAGTGCTGCAGAGAAGGCTTTGCAGGAGGCTTGATAACCTCACCCAGGGCCAAACCCTATCCTAAGCTCCCCTGTCCATTCCAGGTTCCTCAGTCTCCAGGACAGGTTAGGATATCAGATTCTATGTCCCATGAAGTTCCAGGACATAACTCTGGTTTTCAGGTAGACTAATAAAAAGCCCACCTTACCTCAGATCTTTCTTCTGGATGGATTTTTTTGCACTTAAGTCTGCCCTCCCCTAGCCACCACCACCATTTAAACCTGACTTCTAGTTGCACTGGCACTCTGGCATCTGATCCCAGTCCCTTCCATTGCCACCCAACCTTTATGCCCTTCTATGTCCTTTGTGGTCATCAGATTTTCCCAGAGTGATTTCAGTAGANGTTCGTTCTGATTTTTTGCTTTTCTTTCTTTCTTTTTTTCTGGGTTTGTTTTTGTTTTTTGGTTTTTTTCCAGCTAATGACTCTGGGATGCAATGCAGAGCAACTAGTGAAGAGTTGGTGCAGCCACTGAGTTTGAGAACTGGGGTTGAAGTGTCACTGCTCCCTTCCTCTGTCTCACCGTCCTGGGCCTGAATGACGTGGAAATGTGGAACTTGGGGACAATGACAGAACAGTTCCCATTTTATTTAGAAACAGTCTTATAATCAGCCCTGTTCCTTCAGCTCTATTGGCAAAGGGAGATCTTTCTTTGATATAATCTGATCTAATCTGAATCATTCATCCTGCTTTTTAGCCATTTTTTTCCACAAACCAAGACTATTCTGCTTCCAAACATTCTTAGTTCAGTCCCCAACTCATTTTTTTTTAACACAAACCAAGACTATTCTGCTTCCAAACATTCTTAGTTCAGTCCCCAACTCATTTTTTTTTAAAAATTTAAGATATCCTGAAGAACTATGAATAAGATTATGAAAACTGAGAACTAAAAATGCAGTGGAGAGGGATTCCAAGAGTATGCATTCAAGGAATAATAAAAGTGCTAATGATGATAACAGTAATATGTAACATGTGCTGGACATTTGCTGTGTTACAGGCATTGCTAAGTCCTACATAATTGCTTTATATGTTATTTTATTTAATCCTTACAGTGCTCCATGTAAAGTAGATGCACTTATCATTATCACCAATTTTAAGATGAGGAAATTGAGACAAAGAGAAGTTGAGGACCTAGTTCAAAGTCACACAGCTTATATGTGGCAGAATGAGCATTTGAACCTGGATAATCTGTGCTCAGAACCGGCTCTGGATTTCACCACTGTGCTGAAGTAGGAATAAACAGGAACAAGACAAATGTAACATTGTGCCCTGTTTCCCTCTTGCCTTTCCTCTTCTAGAATCAGAGTGAGGACCTTATATTCTGATTAAACTGTGGGTCCAAGTTAATTGTTTCACGCCAAATCATAAAGCAAACCTGAGACTGAACACAGGTTGTCTAAGTTCATTTCTTAAAATCTCTTTCCTGTGGCTTCTTTCCCCCTTAGTGTGTCCAACTGCGCTTAACATATTCTTTAAAGTTCTTCTCTGACCTGGAGGAAATACATTGTTCCTCAAGCCTCAGGGCAGGGAGTAGAATGTGTGCCACTCTGAGTAGAATGGCTTTGAGGAGCCAGGGTCACCCTGAGAAGGATCAACAGAGGAAAAGTGAGAGAGAGGGTGACCTCATTGTGAGCCCTGGCATGAAGCCCTGTGGAGGAGGAGATAGCAGATGGTGGGGGCAAGTCTCAGTCCGTACCTGGTTCATGCAGGTCTCTGTACCACCAACAACCCAGAGAGTGCATGTGTGCATGGAGTCAGAGTGAGAACATCATTAGAGGAGGAATGGACACCCAGAGTCAAGCAGAGATTTAGAGTCAGCTTCACGAGTAGCACAGACAGCTTCTTCTTCCAAGAAGAAAGCTGCTGTCAAGTGAGGAAAGAGGCTAATAATCCAGGCAAAGAAACAGTCCTGGACTGGGATCAGGTGATCTTGTTCCTAGCCCCAGCCCTGTGTGACCCTGTCCTTTTTGTATGTCCTTTTCTGATCCTAGAAAGGAGCATCTCTGCAGTAGCATCACCACTGAGGAGATGCTCCAGTACTCCGAGCCACAGCCCAGAGCCAGTCCTGTGTGTGGGCCAAAGGAGAGACGCCACTTTACTTCTCCCTCTGCATGTCACTTGCTGAACTCTGCACTTTGGGGCTCAGGGCTCAGGATGCAAGAGAGCAGAGCAGGCAGGTGGGAGGTGAGAATGGTGCAGCTGTGTCTACAGAGAATAGATGCAGGGGAGAAGCTCAGGCTGGAGGGTCCAAGAGCATCCCCAGCTTCCTCCTGTTCCCCTTCTCTTTGCCTGTGGGAGAAAATGAAAGAAGTGTGTGCTGTTGACATGGGGGTTCTTTGGAATTTGTCCCTGAAATTTTGCCAAAAGGAAGTGTGCTAGTAGAGCCGACACCCAGAGTAGAGGACTTTCTTAAGAGGCCCCTGCCTGGGCACAGGTGGTGCTTATCCTGTGGATTTGGGAGAGACGTTCCCACCCCTGAGGGAGTTGACATCTGCCTTTCTCTGTAAAGGCTGAGCCTGCCCTATGGCAAGTTGGGCCCTAACAGGATGTTCCCAGGGTCCAGAGGAGCCAGCAGGGCCGACATTGTGAGAAGGGCAGGGCCAGACCCCATAACTCGCAAAACCTCATCCTTCAGAGAGAAGCTCTGATTCCTTAGCCAACAAGACTCCCATGCGGGAAAGTCTAGTCTAGCTTATCACCTGTCCCTACTCCGCAGGAGTCATGGGGTGGGGACGTGAGAGGAGGCCCAGGAGGCAGTGCTGCAGAGAAGGCTTTGCAGGAGGCTTGATAACCTCACCCAGGGCCAAACCCTATCCTAAGCTCCCCTGTCCATTCCAGGTTCCTCAGTCTCCAGGACAGGTTAGGATATCAGATTCTATGTCCCATGAAGTTCCAGGACATAACTCTGGTTTTCAGGTAGACTAATAAAAAGCCCACCTTACCTCAGATCTTTCTTCTGGATGGATTTTTTTGCACTTAAGTCTGCCCTCCCCTAGCCACCACCACCATTTAAACCTGACTTCTAGTTGCACTGGCACTCTGGCATCTGATCCCAGTCCCTTCCATTGCCACCCAACCTTTATGCCCTTCTATGTCTTTTGTGGTCATCAGATTTTCCCAGAGTGATTTCAGTAGATTCCAAAGTGTCTTCCCATGGACAGCACTCTGGCATCTGATCCCAGTCCCTTCCATTGCCACCCAACCTTTATGCCCTTCTATGTCCTTTGTGGTCATCAGATTTTCCCAGAGTGATTTCAGTAGAATCCAAAGTGTCTTCCCATGGACGAAGGATAGAGGAAAGAGGAGCTACAAACTTGAATCAGGAGATGAACATCTAAACTGACCAAAGAAGGAATGAACTTCCATGAACCAGGTGCTTAAAGCTATAGTGTACCAGAGCCAGAAAGGAGAATGTCAGAGGCCATGGGAAGCTGGAAATTGTACTGGAGAGATGGGGAGGAAGGTACTATTTGGGAGAGTGAGTCTACCAAAAAATATGGCTTCTGGAAAAAGATCATGGGAGAGGAGCTTTGTCTGAGCATCTGTCAGTGATTTTAGTGTAAAATAGCCATTCCATATTTCCTTTCTTCTGACTTACTTCTTCCCTAGGGAACACAGAGCCTGTACTACAGTTGGAGAGATTAGGCTTAGATAACAAGAATTACTTCCTCTGGGATAGGTGATTAGGAAAAAACATACCTGGTGTGCCTGGGCTGATGAGGAGACATTTGATTCAGAGGAAAGGACTGTCAGAAGGACATGGTCTTTAGTCAGATGAGTTTTGATTCATATCCTAGCTCTTCTACCCACCTGTGAAACTGGAGTAAGTTTGTTAATCTTTCAGAAACTGAATTCTTTGATCTATCATATGGGAATGTTAGCAAGCCTACAAGACTGCTAGGGAATCCATAGTTCAGTGTATGTCAAATCCCTAGAAGAGTATCTGAAACAGAGATGGTGCTCAGCAAGCCTACAGCCTCCTAAGCCCTGTCCTCACCCCTATATGTGTGAAATCTCTAGAACAGGTGGTTGTCTCTCACAGGCCCCATTTATGACCTGCAGGGACAGAGCCAGATAGAGCAAGGAGATGGAGCTGGACCGTGCACTGCCTGCTTTCCATCAGACTGTGCTGATTTCTCGTCTCTGGCCTTTTGTCCTGCTGGGGGGTGGGGGTGGGCAGGGCTTGGGGACCTGCATGCCTGGCTGTCTGTGCCTGTGGGCTTGCTGTACATGGCAGTGCTGGCAGGGAATGTCTTTCTGGTGGGGCTGGAAGCAGCTGACAATTCACTTCAAGCACCCATGTACCAGCTGTTGGGGTTTCTGGCAGCCACTGACTTGACTCTGGCCACATCCAGAGTACACAAAGCTCTGGTTGTGCTCTGGGGCTTCTCGGGTGAGATCTCCTTTGGGTCTGGCCTTGCCCAGCTTTTTGTCACCCACATGGCCTTCATCACCGAGTCCTCAGTGCTGGCCATGGCTATGGACTGCTATGTGGCCATCTTCCATCCTCTGTGCTATGGGGTGTTGCTGACCCAGCATGTGGTAGTTATAGTGTCTGTGGCCACTGTGTTTTGTGGTGCCTGTGTCATGGCACCCATTGTGATCCTGCTCAAGAGACTGCCTTACCGTGGGCAGGGGGCCCTGCCCCACATCTACTGTGATCACATAGGTGTGGCTTGACTGGCGTGTGTTGACGTGCTCTCCGCATCTGACATGGACTGGCCACCATGCTACTCTCCCCAACCTTGCACCTAAGGCTCATACTGCTTCCTATGCCCTCATTCTTCATTCTATGCTATGTGTCACCTGCCATCCCAGGGTGCCCTCTGCAATGCCCTGGGGACATGCAGG
>NW_007734022.1:52137-53249 GCF_000696425.1 Galeopterus variegatus | reverse complement strand
GTGACGAAGGTTGGCCCTGAGAGGGCCTCCCCTCAGGAGTGAAAGTGCTTTCTATTTTCTCTAGTTTGTGCCCTCAGATGGCCAAAGATGTTGCAGGACCCATCTGCATAGATTACTAACCCAAGCACCACCATCTTGTGTCCGTAGGTGGCCCTGTAGTCACCCTACCCATTTCAGTCACGCAGGCAGAGTACACTGAACTGAACTGTCCCTGCTTGGCTCTGCCATGACCAGTCTATTCCTGTTCTTTCTAACCTTGAACTGATCTCCATAGATCTGTCACACACATAATGGAAGGGGCTGGGCCTTGACCATGATGGACAAGGAAGCCCAGGACACATCCTGTGGATTAGTATCTTGTCTGTCTCCATCACTCAACCCAGCCAGAACCAGATTCATGGACAGTGGCTCAGGGTGAGGGTTTTTGTACAGTGTCTGACACTATACAGAAAATCCATGCTTTCTGATGGGATGAAGACAGGAAGCTCTGGAGAAATGGGACAATGTAAATGAAATAGAACATGGCTCTGGAAACTGACATGGTTTCTTACCTGGGTGATTAATACCTAGAGCTTGGGAGACCTGTCAGCTTTGCACGGGAAGGGAGGGGTCAGTGCTGAGGCTGTCTCCCTGAGCTACTTCCCTACTTTGATCAGATGATGAGGCTACTTCTGCTTTTCCAACTTGTGCTACTGGCTAGTTGTAGATGACAAAATATGGGAAGATGACTCCAGCATCAGTTGTCAATTGTCATGCTTTGTGCTCTGTCTGTTCTTCCATCCTTCCTTCCCTCCATCCCCTCCTCTCTAAGGAGATCACCCTCGTTCTAGTAACACCTACCTGCACACAGAACCCTACTCTGTGAAATTTAGGTTTCNAGATAGGGTTACATTTCCTTCTTAAGTCTCAAAGTTGTGGGAAAGGCCATAATCTCTCCTGTAAGGGATCCATCTCATGGCCCCCACATGATGTCTCAGGTTTGCCTTAATCTGTCTGGACAGAAGGGCTCAGTAGAGTGGGCACAGATCTGAGCCTGGAGATGGATAAGGAAGATGCTGTTTGCGTGAGATCACTCCCACCCCATACTTGGAGGTACTGCTCTGTCACAACCC
>NW_007734022.1:47874-51751 GCF_000696425.1 Galeopterus variegatus | reverse complement strand
CCTCCTCTCTAAGGAGATCACCCTCGTTCTAGTAACACCTACCTGCACACAGAACCCTACTCTGTGAAATTTAGGTTTCTCAACCCATCTCCCTCTTATCCTCTGCGTTCTTCTGGACAGCATAGTTACAGCAAGGCCATGCTAGAGCCTAAAGAAGAATCAATCTCTGGCTTTGGGCAGGGAGACAGAGGGTGAAAATCTGTAAAGCAAGATAAAGATATGATCTCTCAGCAAGGAAAACCCAACAGAGCCCTGTGTGTGTATCCTGGAGTCATACATAAGCCTAAGTTCTCAACTCCTTTCCCAGAAGGGGAAGTAGAGATTTCATATGCCTTCCTCTGCTATGTATATGGTGGGGAAAGGATTTCAATGGAGGGGATGAGTAAGCACAGGACCTTCATGCTAAGTAGCCATAATATCTGCAGTTGGGGTATTGTGAAAAGTAGAGAAGCAGTAAAGGATACAGATGATACAGCTACAGGGGCCGAATTCCTTAATAAAAAAATGGGGCCATAGACTCTTCATAGGAGATCTGACATCCCCCTAGGCAGGGTGGATGTGAGATTACCTACTGCCTGAGAACTACTCAAGAGAGAGGATGCAGTAGGACACAGTAATGTGGGATGGCCACCACTAAGAATACTCAGCTGTGACTCCTTTTCCAGGCTTTATGAACCAAATTCTCCCTTCTCTGTAGGGATACACCAGGTGAGAAGCCAAACGACTTGAGACTCAACAGCTTCCTGGGGCAGGTTAGGAAATATTAGAGGGGTCTTCCTCAAAGGGCAGGCAGTGGAGTGAATAGCGGAGTGGGTTGGAAATGTTTAGAGTATCGAGGATTGCACAGAAGGAAGAATGCTAGGGGTGAGGGAGAGAATTAGCAGAGCAGTTCAGTACAGCATTGCTGAAGTGGTCCCCCCAGAGGTACGCTTGAGCCCTAGACCAAGAATACACAGTTAACTAAATGGCTTCCATCCTCGAGATTGACCAGATAGGGTTACATTTCCTTCTTAAGTCTCAAAGTTGTGGGAAAGGCCATAATCTCTCCTGAAAGGGACCCATCTCATGGCTCCCACATGATGTCTCAGGTTTGCCTTAATCTGTCTGGACAGAAGGGCTCAGTAGAGTGGGCACAGATCTGAGCCTGGAGATGGATAAGGACGATGCTGTTTGCGTGAGATCACTCCCACCCCATACTTGGAGGTACTGCTCTGTCACAACCCTCTTCTCCACCTCCCATGCCCTGCCCCCACCCTTCCCTGCTCTCAGCCCTTTCAGGTGTAGAAATATGTACTTCCTCCTGCCGAGACTATTTGCTTTGACTACAGATAAAAGCACAAGGGGAACACCAAGGATTTACTCTGCTACTGCAGCTGATGCAAGATGCAGCCTCTCTCAGCTCTTCTGACCACGCTGCTGCTGCAGCCCCTGGTGCTGCTCCCAGGGCTGCTTCAGGTACAGGCAGAGGGAGGGGGGATCATAAGCAGGTAGGGGAGATTGCACTGAGCTTTGGCGTGTCTTCCTTCACCACTTTGGCCTGCCTATGGGAAGAGTCATTTATATTAGTTACTATAATTCTCTCAGTCCACCTCTCTACTCCTTTTTTGAACACTAGATTGAAGACACTTTCCTGATTTTTTTGTTCGTTTGTTTATTGGACCTGTGGTACCAGCTGGAATTTCCTCAGATAGTTTTCAAGAATTAACCTGTCTCCCAGTTTCTGGGAGAGAGTGATGGCCGAGAGCAGAAGCTGAAGGAAGCATAGCACTCATCTTTGAGATGAATCCTTAGAATGAAGGGAAATAGGTATTGTTCTTGGGATGCCCAGTGGTAGCAACAGAATGTAGAGAGGCTTAGGTACAGGATGTCTCTTACATTGTTCGGTGAATTAATGAGTATGGGTCCACTGGAAGGTGAGAAGAGGGCCATTTCAGCACAATTACAAAATAACCAAAGGCTTGGATGTGGGATGTCCAGTGCTAGGCAGAAACAAGTTTGAGGTGAAGAGTTAAAAATAGGGACGCTGTTTGGAGGGACTTTGGGGCCAGGTTGGCAATCTTGAAATTGATCCTGTAAGTATAGATGAGTTAATAGAAGTGAGTTAATAGAAGTGTTGCACCAGCAGTGTGATGTGGTCAGTTGCTTACTGTGATCTTCACTTGTGGAGCTCCTGGGGAAGACTAATGGGATGTGGCCAGCCTGAAAACTGTTAGTCTGTCAGCTCTTTTACTTTCTCACCAAGTCATTCCTGAATGGTGGCTCTAACTAGGATAGGGAAAACAGAATCTGAGTGATGTGGGGATAGGATATCTTTACTGCAGTGAGAAGAAAAATATGAGTGTCTTCAGCTGTAAAGTGGGGATGACACTAATGCTCACCTCGAGGACTGTTAATAGAAACAAATAAGATGACATATCTGAGGGCACTTTGTTGGGTGTACAGCCCTGGGAGGATGTGAATGGATGGGAAAAAGCATGGGTGCTGACATCTGGGGCAACTGCCTGTCCATCTCCCCACATCCAGTTCAGTGAGTATGCATGTGCCATTGAAGATCAAGACAACCACGTCCTGGAAATGAGCCACATGCTGGAGTCCAGGAGTCCCAATGCCCTGGCTTCCCCCTGCAAGACTCCAGACTTTGATGTGCTGAGACTGGAGCTGTAGAGGGCACAGGAGCTGATCACCCAGATTAAGGCCAAGGGAGGAGTTAGTGAAGCTGAAGACCTCTTCCACCAACTCCAGGGCCAGGTATCTGGATGGATTAAAAAACCCATCTCTTCTTCACAGGCTCCTGTCTTTCCTAACCTCGCATATTTGACAATTTCCAAAATAAATTCTTTGTGGGGAAGAAGACCCTGAACTGAGGAATATGACAGACTGCATTCGGTTCTTAAGAACTCTCTGTGACCCACATCCCTGGTATCTCATTTCCATAGGTGACTAATGCCAGTCTCATGCTCAAGCTTCTGGCTGACTCCAACCAGCACAGCTTCAGCACTCTCCAACAGGAGGTAGATGTCCTTGAGGGCCTACTGAGCGAGTGTGAGAGGGAAAGGGAGCAAGAACAGGCCTCCACACACCCAGGTCAACCCCTGGCCCCTGGTGAGTTCACAGACTGAATTCCCAAGATCTTGTCTCCCTAGAAACTGGGTTGGAAGTGCAGGATTGGCTATGGAATACTGAGGGGAGGTCAGTAAAGATCCTGACGGAGAATAAATCTTTCATTTCCTTTGTATTAATTCATTTCTGTTGCTTACAACAGAAGACACAAAACTGGGTACTTTGTAAGAAAATCAAATTTATTGCTTACAGATTTGGAGGTCGGGAAGTCCACAGTGCAGGGAACACATCTGGTGAGGATCTTAGCTGACGTGACTGTGACCCAAGGATTTCACATGGTGGAAATGGCAGAGCAGAAAGAGAAAAAGAGTAATCTCTTCATTCATTCTCCTTGTAAAACCCTCAGAACCACTCCCCTGACCACCATTATTAATTCATTCACTATGGCATGGTCCTATAATCCAATCACCTCTTCAAGACCCCACCCTTCAGTTACCATAATAGGATATCCCACCCTTATAACATTGTCACAGTGGGAATCAAGCTTTTAATATAGGAACTTTGGGGGACACAATTCAATCAATCCACAGCACGCTGGCTTTGCATGCCATGAGGAATGCAGACCAAGATTAGTATATTGTGAGGACATTTGAACACCCCATAAGCAGACATACACCAACCTCTACTCATGCAAAATCAACCTGCTTATATACTTGTATGAGTACTTAGGAGATGGGCATACACCCCAGTGCATCCATGGTTATTACTCTTTCATACTCTGCTCTCTCTGGGTGTGTGTTTTCCACCGACCTCATCT
>NW_007734022.1:45521-46912 GCF_000696425.1 Galeopterus variegatus | reverse complement strand
GATGAATGAGCCCCTTAATAAATCATCAGCCTCGCTAGAGAGGTAGGCGTAACTTACATAATGTTTAATGTTAGTATGTGTGAAAGTGGGGTGCACACTCAGTTGAATAGGAGGTCATGGCAGTGGGGGATGAATGTGGGTTGAACCAGTCATTGAAGAGCCCCAGTTGAAGGTCATCTCATAAAGATTAGCATTATTGTTAATAATGCTCCTCAATTTCTATAAACACATTGTAGAATATGAAATACATTTGCATGCCTTTGTTCTTTGAATTTTCTCAAAATGCTTATGGATAAATTGGAATTTACTGCCCAATGTTAAGAGATGAGACTATTCATAACTCGGGGATAATTTAAGGACTTTCCAAAGTGACCTCATGAGCATAAATCTCACTGAATCGAGCTCCAGAACTTAGTCCTTCTAGAAAACACCTGCAACTCAAGGGCATGTAGAAGGCAGTGTAGTCTAGGTACAGAAGAGTACCCATAAAGAAGAAAAGATAATAGCTACCACCTGTTGATTGCTCACTTTGAGACAATTACAAAGAAGACAATTAGCAGAGTATTATCTTGGTCAGTCCTGACAATCAATAAAGTAGATTCTTTTGTTATCCTCTTACAGAATTTACTAGTAATCTGTATGACTTTGAGCATATTATTCAAGTGCTCTTAGACCTAGCCTACTAATCTGTGAGGATAAAACCAGTGTTTTTATTATAATGAAATGAGATCATGCCTGTAGCTGTTGGTGACTTTATTATTACTGCTAGGGATTTTTTTTTTTTTTTTTTNTATCCTCTAAGCTTACTTTAACAGGTTTTTTTGTAGCCCAGCTCAGCTTCCTCCCTCTATTGTAGGTGTGCCTCTGGGCTACCTTAGCCTAGGCCTGACAGGTCACCTCCTTAAGCTCTTCTCATAGTCTCAGACCACTGGGTACTTCCATCACAAACACATTCTCTGAAATTTTAATACCATCATAATCCATAGATTGTTCTATCTCTTAATCTGGTCCTATCTCAAGGACAAATTTTTCCACACCAGGGCCTTGGTATCTTAATTTCCTGCTTAGAGAAAGTCTAGATCAGGACCCTGGCCAAGCTTGAGACCAGGAGTAAAACTAATCTGAGTTTGCATCACAGTACTGCCATTGAAGTTAAGTGACCTTGGAGAAATAAATTAACATCTAAGGCCCATTGTTAGTCATCTATAAAATGAGGATAATTACGTATATGAGAAGATCACATGAGGTTACATAGATAAGTATGGATAGCATAGTAGGTGCTGATAAAATATTTATTAGATGACAGAATGGCTATGTGAGTCAATGAAAGGATGAATGAGCCCCTTAATAAATCATCAGCCTCGCTAGAGAGGTAGGCGTAACTTACATAA
>NW_007734022.1:42396-44697 GCF_000696425.1 Galeopterus variegatus | reverse complement strand
GCTCTTGCTTCACTAAAACCTGTCAAACTCCACAAGTGCTCCAGGATTTGAGATCCCAGGGTTGGGCAGGGCATTGGTAGAATTGTGTCCTCTTTTTCACCTGTGGGAGGACCACTTCCCAAAATGGCCATGGCCCTAATGATTGGGAAATATTGATTATATCTAGTTAGTTCCTTATGAATCAACAAATTGAGGTTCCCTTTAATACTGATTTAGGTGAATTTGATAGAAAAACAAAACAAAACCTTAGCTAGGAAAATGATAGTCCCTCTTTCTGATGTTTTGGCATCTCAGGTTTTGTGTTTTGTAAACTAAGTCAGCTCCTACAATTCTAGGGTTCTGTGACGTAGAACAGTCAGTCTCAGGTTGAGAGCATCTGATTCCAGTGCAAAAGTTCCTGGGGAGCTGGTCATTAGAGTGGGATATGCAAGTTCCATCTCTTTTACCCTCCCTCCTTTGTTGTCCCTGGGGAGAAAAGGAGAAGGGTCTTGGTCTAAAGATCAATTTATCATTGTCCTGAATCAATCTCAGTACTGAGTGCAATTGAGAGAGGTGCTTAGGCCTGAGTGCTGCTCTAGGAAGTTAGCAAATGGTAACTGAGCAGGCGGAGGATCTGACACTATTGGGCTGGGGTCCAGACATTCTCAATAAAGAATCTTTGGTGTGACAGAGCAGGAAGTCTCCTGGCAAATGTCTGTAGTCTCTTTGCCTGTCTTCAACACACTGAGAACTTGGGCTCAAACTCTCTGTTGGTCCATTATCTGTCTGCAGGGTGTTCCTCCCCTTCCAGACAGGTGGATAGAATGTGTAAGGATTCAGATCCTGAAGTCTTTCTAGAGGATGCATGCACTTTTGGACACATATACATTCATAAATATACACTCAATAAGACACATGCATTCTCACTCTTATATATACATTTCCATCTACACCCAAACATCACCATAGAGATACATGTACATTTTAACATGTCCACTAATAGAAAATTCATCAACTTACCAAATCAAAATTAAACATCATCCTCCAAATTTGCATGGAGCTGAGAATCTAGCATTTTAGTAGCCCGAACCTGTCTTCTTAGGAATTTTACTACTAACCACCTCTATACACACCTCTTGATTTACAGACACCTCTGCCACTTAAAGATTTGATGTGAAAGTGGTCACTTAAGACTGGGCTAGAGCATGGAAACAAGTCATTCTAAACATTTTGTTAGAATGACATGTAGAAAAACCAAGCAATATGTGAATAAAAAGTGTGTTGCAAGAAACAGCTCCCTCACCTTCAGCTCAGAGTCCCCTACAGGGAGCCTCCCTGGCTGGCATCCTCATGCTTCCTAGGGCCAAGAAAATCTCTTCCCCACCACATGGGAGCATTCTTAGTTGTGCCTAGAATCACAAAAGATCCCAGAGAAAAACATGACTTCCCCTTCCACATAGACCTTTAGTATTTCTCCATTTTCCTTTCTAAGATCCACCTTTTCCAGATCATTAACAAAATTAATGAGCTCCTTTCTATGGCAGAGACTCCATTTTTATTGACAGGAGTAAAAATTTGTTTATGGCTTCAGTAGGCCAAACTTTTCCTGCAACAAACTTCACATCCCTATAATGGACCTACACATATTCCACATTAAAAAAAAAAAAAAAAATCTGGGTTTTATTTATTTTACTGGCCTTATCCTGAATACTCTGACCCCATTTTTCTGAAAAAATGTCTTATTTTATTTTATTATAGATTCTTGAAGTCCCCTAAATATGCCCTCCTTCCCCAGCTACTCTTGGCAGACCGTGAGGCTAGAGTCGACATCACAATATCCCTTTTCTGAAGAGGTCATGCCCTCGGTGGGTGGGGCAGGAGGAGGGGCAGCCCTGGGAAGAGTCATCACCACTCAGTCCACCGTGTGCCAACTATGAATCAGTAGCCACACCAGGCCTCAGCTGGGCCACATCTGGAGACCTGGGGTGAGGGTACAACATCACAAAATATCTGGCCCCAGCCTGGCCACTCATCCCCTTTGGGCAACAAAGAAACTAGCCTGTGGCCTGAGAACACAACACCTGAGACAAAGGCCAGCAGAAATATTTGTCTGCCCTCACCCCACCTGCCCCTGCTTCTACCTGCTCCCACCTGCCCACCCACTGAGATCCATGTCGCATGTCATCTCTCAAACACCCAGGATGTCCCAGAGTGGATGTCCTGCAGATCTGCCTGCAGACAGGAATATCTCTTCAAGTGTCACTCGAGTGATAGTGAAGATGCCCGGCAACCAGAAGGACTTTGTGGTAGCTGATGACACCT
>NW_007734022.1:39310-42355 GCF_000696425.1 Galeopterus variegatus | reverse complement strand
ATCTGGCCCCAGCCTGGCCACTCATCCCCTTTGGGCAACAAAGAAACTAGCCTGTGGCCTGAGAACACAACACCTGAGACAAAGGCCAGCAGAAATATTTGTCTGCCCTCACCCCACCTGCCCCTGCTTCTACCTGCTCCCACCTGCCCACCCACTGAGATCCATGTCGCATGTCATCTCTCAAACACCCAGGATGTCCCAGAGTGGATGTCCTGCAGATCTGCCTGCAGACAGGAATATCTCTTCAAGTGTCACTCGAGTGATAGTGAAGATGCCCGGCAACCAGAAGGACTTTGTGGTAGCTGATGACACCTTGGTGAGGCAGTTCAAAGAGAAGCTATCGGCTCACTTCAAATGCCAAATGGACCAACTAGTGCTAGTCTTCATGGGCCGCCTTCTCAAAGACCATGACACACTGAGCCAGAGGGGCATCATGGATGGTCACACCATCCACCTGGTCATCAAGTCCAAGCAAGGCTCCCAATCCCCAGCCCATTTCTCCCAAAAACTGCCAACTAATGAGACCTGGTACCAGGACAGAAACACCAAAGGAAACAGCAGTGCGGTGCACCAACCTGAGGGCCTGAGTCAAGCCCCAGTAGAATCAGCTGTCTTTGTGAGGTCAGATGCACCCAAGGTGCATACCCAGGACCTGGAAGTGGCCAGTCAAGAGCACATAACACAGAATCTGGAGAATCCTACCATCCAGCAGCTTCTATCCAACATGGAGTTCATGCAGCAGTTTATCTTAGAACACCCAGACATACAGCAATTGATGCAGCAGAACCCAGAGGTCTCCCACCTCCTTAACAACTCTGAGATCCTATGGCAGACTCTGGAGCTAGCCAGAAGCCTTGCCATGATCCAGGAGATAATGCAGATACAGCAACCTGCACAGAACCCTGAGCATCCACTGAACCCACAGCCATACCTGGGCTTAGAGACAGTTTCAAGTGGGAACAATGTTCTGGGGCAGAGCTATGGCAATTTCAATGACCAAACACTCAATAGCCTGCAAGATCCTTTTGGGGGCAACCCTTTCATAGCTCTCCTGGCAGGACAAGCACTGGAACAAGTCCAGTCCTCCACCTCATCTCCACCACCATCCAAGGAACGGCAAGACCAGCTTCCACAGCTCCCTACAACACGAGTCATCTATACTAGTTCTTGTGGTCTATCCTCAATCACCTCGACCAGTGCCACCCCCAACAGGGTCAACTATACTTCCAGGGCCAGTGTTGCCACTATCTCCACCGAGGGCAGGAGCCATATCTGTGCCATTCAGCAGTCAGCTGAGATACCAGCCTTACCTAGCGTAGAGCTCACCCGAGAACCCCAGGAAGAAGACAATGATGCCACCATCTCTCGAGGTAGCTCTGACCAGAGATCAGAGGATGATCTCCAGCCGTTGAATGAGCAGACCGCCTCCCAGACCACAGGAGGCATGATGCAGTTACTTATGAACAACCCCTACCTGGCAGCTCAGATGATGTTGTTCATGAGTATGCCCCAGGTGAGTGAGCAGTGGAGGCAGCAGCTTCCTGCATTCCTGCAGCAAACACAGCTTTCTGACCTGCTCATAGCCCTAGCCAACCCTAAAACATCCCAAGCAATATTGCACATTGAGCAGGGTCTCCAGCTGTTGGCCACAGAAGCTCCTGTTCTTCTGCCCTGGCTTGCACCCTACCTATGGGGCCTGGGTTGGCGTTCTTCCCCCAGCTGCAGCTACCCTGACATGGTGCCCCGGGCCAAGAACATGCCAGATATGGCTAAGCCCAAAGGGCCTGAGTGCTGCCACAAATCTGGGCAGTCCCACAGAAGCTAAAATCCCTTGCTGAAGATCCTTCAAACTCTCTACAAGCTCCTGAGATTCGTTTCAGCAAACAGATGGACTCTCTCCAGGCCATGGGATTTGGGAACCACCATGCCAATCTACAGGCACTCATCGATACTGAGGGGGACACCAGTGCTGCTGTCCGTAAGCTCATGAGATCCCAGGGATTCTAACTACCACGCCCTATCTGTTTGCTTGCTACTTGCTTGCTGATCCATTTGACCACCTCATCTGCCTTTTACACCTCTCCTGATGTTTCCAACCAGGAGAAGCCCTGGAATAGGAGTAACCAACCAATGCTTTCACTACTGAATATACATCATTGGCCATGGCTGGAAGATCTGTCAATAAAATGGCTACACCAACTTGCCCCTTCTGAGGTTTGGCTTTTCTTTTTCTTTTTCTTTTTTTCTTTCAAAAAAGCAAGAGATATCTCTGTATCATTTGCCATACATACAAGTACATGAAGTACATGAACACACACTGACACACATACCACATGCACATATTCATATAGAGATAAAAAGAATCAGAGTTACATATACCACCCTCAAATATAAAAGAATATTCATATGTAGCTTCAGACAGGTATGAACATGTACATCAGCTCACATAGCAAAAGATTTACATATTTAGGCACATGGAGTCAACACGCAGATATACAAAGCCATGTCACATATGGGTACATACAGCCATACACAAATACTCACACATTTTAGAGACACATAAACAGACTCACATGTAGGGGAAGAAAACCAAAACATATTCATACAGAAAGGAAAAATGTTACATAGAAAGAACAGATATTTAGTCAAAAAGACTGTTTTGATTTCTCAAACCCAAATTGTTCAAGTTTGAAAGTGGAAGAACCTAGTGGGCCAGAGTAAGAATAACCCACATATCAACCAGGTCCTGATGAGCACTTATCATTGGAGACGCTTACTAATTGCCATTGCCACAAGCATAGGACTTCAACGGGCTGTGCACACAGAGATACAGCTGTTGCCAACCTCACTGTATGTTCCAGTCACCACAAACCCAGCCCTCCACGGGGCACAGAACCTTCCAAGAGTGTCACACCCTTCAGTGTATCAAGTTTGCAGCTTGTGTCTTCTACAGTTGCTAAGGCCCGATCTCCTCCTCGGCCTGCCTCACCCCAGAGTGTCCCAGCCTGGCAGGATATGCAACCAACTGTGGTTCAATCGTCCAAT
>NW_007734022.1:36204-38931 GCF_000696425.1 Galeopterus variegatus | reverse complement strand
AGAAAGAACAGATATTTAGTCAAAAAGACTGTTTTGATTTCTCAAACCCAAATTGTTCAAGTTTGAAAGTGGAAGAACCTAGTGGGCCAGAGTAAGAATAGCCCAGATATCAACCAGGTCCTGATGAGCACTTATCATTGGAGACGCTTACTAATTGCCATTGCCACAAGCATAGGACTTCAACGGGCTGTGCACACAGAGATACAGCTGTTGCCAACCTCACTGTATGTTCCAGTCACCACAAACCCAGCCCTCCACGGGGCACAGAACCTTCCAAGAGTGTCACACCCTTCAGTGTATCAAGTTTGCAGCTTGTGTCTTCTACAGTTGCTAAGGCCCAATCTCCTCCTCGGCCTGCCTCACCCCAGAGTGTCCCAGCCTGGCAGGATATGCAACCAACTGTGGTTCAATCGTCCAATTACTAAATAATTTAATAACCTCTTGCCATCATTTAATAAGTCAACATTGTTTAGGGCATTGAAGAAATAGGGGCAACAAAACAAAAATTATTATTTACAGAATTTACTTTCTTTTGTAGGGATACAGTGTTCAAATTAACTTATACAGATGTTAGGTAGTGAGAAGTGCAATGAAGGAGAATGAATCAGGATAAAGTGTTTTAAATAGAGTGATCAGGGAAGACGTATTAGTCCATTTTTGTGCTGCTGTAACAGAATACCTGAGACCGGGTAATTAATAAAGAACAGGTTTATTTGGCTCATGATTCTGAAACAGCTGTGTCTGGCACAGGCCTCAGGCTGCTTCTACTCATGGCAGACAGTGGCAGGCAGCCGGTGGGTACAAGCAGATCACATGGCAAGAGGAAGCAGGAGAGAGAGGGGAGGTTCCAGGGTCTTTTAAACAACCAGCTCTTGCGGGAATAGAGCAGGAACTCACCCATTACCCCCAGCCTCCAGGGGGAGCATTAATGCATTCATGAGGAATCTGCCCCGTGATTCAAACAGCTCCCTACACTGCTACATTGTGGATCAGATTTCCACATGAGCTTTGAGTGGACAACACATCCAAACTCTACCAGGCTTCTCTGAAAAGACGATATTAGAGAAGAAATCAAAAGGAAGTGGAAGAGCTGAATAGGTTATTTCCCGGGAAAATATGATCCAGGCAGAGAAGGCTACATGAGAGTAAAAGCCATGAGCTAGGGTTATTCATGTTGTGTTTGAATAACGAGGTGATGCAGTTGAAGTGGAGTGAAAAAAAAGAAAATATAGTGGGGGAGGAGAAGAAATCAGATTGTGAAGAACTTTGTAGGTCTGGCGAAGACTGATTTTTACTATGAATGTCATATAAAGTCACTAGTGGGTTCTGAGCAAAGGAATGGAGTAATTCAATTTATCTGTCTGGCTGCTGAGTGGGGAATAGACTGTGGTAGAGGGAAACTAGGGCAGCAGGGAAACCAGTTAGAAGGCTTTCTCAATAAAACAGGTGAGACAATGATAGTGTGGAATTAAGGTAGGAGCAATGGACGTGGTGAGAAGGCTAGATTCTGGACTCTCATAGAAACCCACAGAGATTTGTGTGCTCAACAGCTCTCCCAACACTGATATGGCCATCAGCAAGACCGAAGGACAGGCACATAAACTTCCAAGTGCTCCTAGTAGGCCTGCTGCTAGAGACCCCCACTTCACCACCATAACCTACCAAAAACGTAAGTCTCAAGNGAGCAATGGACGTGGTGAGAAGGCTAGATTCTGGACTCTCATAGAAACCCACAGAGATTTGGGTGCTCAACAGCTCTCCCAACACTGATATGGCCATCAGCAAGACCGAAGGACAGGCACATAAACTTCCAAGTGCTCCTAGAAGGCCTGCTGCTAGAGACCCCCACTTCACCACCATAACCTACCAAAAACGTAAGTCTCAAGAAAGAAATTACAGCTAAAATGGAATTTACACCTCCCCATCAACATGTCTCTTTTGATCTGAGCAAGCCTTATATCATATTTTCTTCAACTTACATAAAAAGCCTGTATTGCTAGGACTAGGGCTCACAGACCCCTCAAGCCTATTGTAGAGACTGGGTCACAAACCCTTCACATGCAGGTCCATGAGCTAGGTAATAGGAAAATGTCCTGGAGCCATGGCTAAAAAATTAATGGGCTTTATTCAGAGCTAGGAACAGCCGCCTTAGTGGCCTCCCGGAGCATCCAGAGAAACGCCGTGTATTGGAGCCATTAGTCCTTTATACTTAGTTCCATAACCCAGGACACCTGGGTGCCCATACACAATTACATTAGATTGTAACCACGGAACACCTGGGTGCACATGGATATTTGCAGCAAATGCTCTGCAAGATTCTGAACTTCTGAAGGGCTCTGACCATTTTTTCATATCTTCCCTACAAAGGCCAAATTCTCTGTGTCATTGTTTTCTTATTTTTATCCCGATATGCTCTGAAAATCCCTCATCTGACTCAACTTTTCACTCACCACCAATTCTTCAAATCTTTCCACCCTACCATTTAGAGCTCATAATGTAACAACAGCAAAACATTTATATCTACAATCTTCTTTATAAACGTTCCTTTTTTGCTATAACAGAAATCTTGCCGACCCCTGGGGAAACTGCTTCTCTAACAGTGAAAGCTGCTATTTTCATTCCCCATGGATATAGAAATGAGTATTATTTTTGCACCTTCTTGCCACTTATTTGTTTTTAGTTGTACATATTTATGGGGCACAGTGTGTTGTTTCAATTCATACAGAA
>NW_007734022.1:9585-35456 GCF_000696425.1 Galeopterus variegatus | reverse complement strand
GTTTTTTGCTCCTCTCAAATCTTCAACATCCGTTTTTCAATTCTGAATCTCAGCTGATGTTTTGCTTATTTTAACAAAAAGTCATCAGAACAGACTTCCACTTGTGCCCACTGCCAACTCAACCAGGTAACTCACACTCTGACCGTCATTCTGTCGTAATGAATAAACTGTCCGTGTTCCTACATCAAGCTCTCCACTTGAGCACGTGCTCCCAAGCTCTCTAACCTGTCTATTCAATGACTTATTTTACAAATCGTTTTTATTTTCTCCTGCATCATTTTTTCCTCCTCATTAGATTGTTCCCATCAGAATAAAAATTAGGTATGATTTGCACCATAAGAAAAACAAAACAAAACTAAAAAGACTTTAACGCCACGTTCCAACATAGCCCATCATCCGCTTTTCCTCATTTACAGTGCTTTGCTGGATTCATTTCCTTTCCAACCCATTTGCTCTTAAACACACTCCAGTCAGGCTTCCCTCACTGCCCCCACACCCCCTTACAAATCTGGTATCATCATGCTCTCCACTTCTCTCTTTTGTCAAATCCTGTGGTCAATCTCAGTCCTTACGCTACTGACCTGCCAGCATCACTGGCACAGCTGCTTACTCTCTCCTTTTTGAATCTCTTCTTCATTTGGCTTCTCTCTCTTTTCTGTCTTACTGCTTCTCAGTTTGCTGACTTTTTCCAATCTTCCAGTCTTCTAAACGTTGTAGAGCTACAAGACTCAGATATTTTACTTCTATTCTTTTTTCTATGCTCACTAACTCAATAATCTCAACCAATAGATTATTTTAACTTTTCCTAAATGCTGGTGAAAGCTTGACACACACTATTCAATTGCTTTACTACATCTCCATCTGGAAACAAAATAGACACCTCAAATATAACAACTTCCTAATTTTTTTTCCAGGCATAGAACCTGTGAATTTTCTGTTTACCAACCATCTTATTCCTTGCTCTACCTATTTTATCACAGTAAATATAGAATCAGTTCATTTACTTTCTCTGGGGGATAGTAAAAATTTAAAGTAAAGTGGAAAATTTCATGTAATCTTTGATCCCTCTCTTACGCCCCAAATCCTATCCACCAGCCAATCAATACATTGAAAATTGGTTGTTGATACTGGATCAGATGGGAAAACGGGGACATAGCATGCTTGGACGAAGACCTGAAATGAGGAAGAAGCTGAATTTGGGTCTAATGGGGATGCAAAGGACGAAGGAGTTCTTGCAATTGTCCATTCCAGTCTGGCCTCCACATGCCACACACAAGGTTATATTGGAAGAGGAAGTAGTCAGCCCAGGACACTCACTATGAAGAAGACAATTGAGGTAAAGGAAATAGAAGAGGTAAATGATGGAGAATTCAGAGAACTTTAGAAAATTCTCAGGAATCCATTTTATGAGGCTGTGATGTCATACTGATGTCACACAGGTGACTTGATGGACTGAGTTCCAGCCCAGAAGGCTTCAGGGTGGCTGTGCAGCAAGATGAGGGTTGTTTGGAGCCCTGCATAAAAGGAAAGTAGGGGCCGCAGCAGATTGGTATGTACTTCCCAGACTGGGCCTTTCTTCTGACATTTTCCCCCTCACTCATCCTCTGTAGACGTCTTTCTCAGGCTCCACATTCCTCTACCCTGAACCCAGCCTCTCTTAATTCCACAGTCCATCAAAAGCATCTGTCCCAGGGACGTCAATTCCCCTTCCATGTGGACCCTACACATGCCCCAAGACCCAAGACCCTCTTCCTGCTCATTTTCCCTACTTTCATCCCTGTTTGAAACGATGACCTTGATCTTCTATCGCCTCCCCCAACAGTGTCCCCACAGACCTGGGCCTCCTACTGCACACCATGGCCAAAACCAGAGATGCTCTGTCTCAGGGCAGCCCAGTGCCAGTCCAGGATTCCCACCTTATCAAGGTGACAGTGAAGACACCCAAGGACAAGGAGGATTTCTCAGTTACAGACACATGCACCACCCAGCAGCTGAAGGAAGAGATATCCCAGCGCTTTAGGGCCCACCCTGATCAGCTGGTTCTAATCTTTGCTGGCAAGATCCTCAAGGACCCTGACTCACTGGCCCAGTGTGGAGTGCGAGACGGCCTCACCGTCCATCTGGTCATCAAGATGCAGCGCTGTGCTGTGGACAGTGAGTGCCCAGCTGCTTCAGTCCCTACCCCAGGCGCAAGCCCCAGATCACTGCCTCCTCCAAGCTCCATTTACTCAGCAGATCTGCCTCCCACCTTCAGCTTAAGTGTCCTCACAGGCCTCAACAGACTGGGCCTGTCCTCTAGTGGCTCCCCCGAGCAACTAAGCTCGCTTATGTGGCAGCACGTATCTGTGCCTGAGATTTTGACTCAGCCCACTGATGAACCCTTTGTCCAGAGTCTGCTGTCTAACACGGGCCTGGTGCACCAGCTAGTTCTTGAAAACCCCCATATGCAGCAGCTGATCCAGCACAACCCCGAGATTGGCCATATTCTCAACAACCCTAAAATCATGCGGCAGACGCTGGAGTTTCTACAGAAGCCTGCCATAATGCAAGAGATGATGCGTAGCCAGGACCGGGCACTCAGTAATCTGGAAAGCATCCCTGGTGGCTACGGTGTGCTTCGTACCATGTACACAGATATTATGGACCCAATGTTGAATGCAGTACAGGAGCAGTTTGGTGGCAATCCCTTTGCAACTACCACTCCTGCTAATACCACCACCAGCAGCAGCCAACCTTCAAGGATAGAGAATTGTGACCCTCTCCCCAACCCCTGGACTTCCACATATGGAGGCTCAAGTGGCATGCAAGGAAAGCGGCCCGGGGACCAGGATGCATCCAAAATGAGAAATACGGTTCCAAACTTTCCAAGTAATATAGGATTCTATGACTATCTCCAGCAATTACATGAGACAACTCCGTCTCTGGGGACCTATTTACAGGGGACTGCATCCACCTTCAGCCCAAGCCAGAAACCACCTCCACCAGGAACAAGAGTTTCCCCAACTTCGCTGTCATCCCAGGAACCTGGGTTAGGCCATCCTCTACAGAGGGAGTCACTGGCAATCAAGGGGAAGTCCTCCTGCTCAGCTTTCCTGAGATGCCCCACAGAGAACACTACTGAGCAAGGTGGAGGCCACAATGGCATGGGGAATGGCTCTAGCGGCCACTCCAGCAGCATGCCTGATCTTGTCTCTGGGCTTGGAGATTCTACCAACAGGGCCCCATTTGTCCCTTCACCTCCTTCCTCCATGGCAGCTCCTCCAAGAACCCCTGAGCCTTCCTGGCTGCCATCCCGAGCTTATCCAAGATCTTTGATGCCGGCTGGCATAAATCAGGTGCCACAGTTGCAGGATGAGATGCACCAACAGCTGCCACTGCTGTTGCACCTTCAGGCAGCCATGGTGAACCCCCGTACTATGCAAGCCCTGGTGCAAATTGAGCAAGGTCTGCAGATCCTGGCTACAGAAGCGCCTCATCTCCTACTCTGGTTCATGCCTTGCCAAGGAGGGCTGGGGAGAGTGGTAGGAAGTATCGAGTCTAGAGAACGTGCCCCCATGTCTGAGGTTCCCCCGACAAACCTAGCTCCCGAGGTTTCCTCAGCACAAGGGCCTATGGAGCTGGACTTCCGTTCCACTCCCTTCTTCCAGATGTTGCAAGCTTTAGCTGGTGCCAATCCCCAGCAGCTGCAACCTGAGGCTCACTTCCAGGTGCAGCTGGAACAACTGCAGTCCATGGGCTTTCTGAATCCTGAAGCCAACCTTCAGGCCCTCATTGCCACTGAGGGTGATGTGAAGGCTGCGGTGGAGAAGCTGAGGCAGTCACAGGAGCTCTAGTCATTCAAACCCTACCTTTTCCTCTGTGCCTTTTCCGCATATCTAATAACCCTAGCTCTCCCATTCTTGAAGACAGCTGCACTATAATCCAAATTTACTTTGATGCCCTTTACTGAAGAAAGGATGTTGTTCTAGAGTCAATGAGGAAGACTAAGAGCCAGAGACAGGGTGGGTGTGCTGTGTGACCCAACAACCCCTGCCACTGTCCCACCGAAGGGCCCCAGCGTGAGCTCTGTTTCTGCCTGTCTTGAGATGCAATTACATCCAATCTCTAGTGTCAGCCATTGCTTGAGTCTGATTCTTGTGAGCGAGTGTAAGGGGAGGGTGTGGACAAAGATGTGGTGATAAGGGCTTTTTCTGCATGGATGGGAGGGCTTGGGCTGGGAGAAGAACTTAAAGGTTTGAGGTTAGGAGACTCAGAGGCATGGAGAATAGAGGCGGGAATGCTGCTGCAACTTTCCTGATGTCCTTCCAAGGGTCCTCCAGATTTTGTGTCCTGTAGGAGCTGCTATCATGTAATCTGTTCTTTGTGGCTCCCTACCAGCAGCCAGACTGAAGAGTGGGAACAGTTTTTTTATTTTTTATTGCCTCTGGAGACTATCCCACAGGTGACGGCCACTTTCAGTATTTGATGCTGATCCCTGAGTGAATGGAAATAGAGCAGCAAGGATTCAAGCTGAATTCTACAATTCCTGAATCCCACTGAGTTTATAAAGTCCTCTGTAGCTAATTGAAAAGAGTTGGTTTCTTGAAATTTCTTGCTCAAGAATTGAGCAGTTACCCCATGATCTGCATTCTGCTATCTATGAGGTATTAAGTTTGAGTAAAAGAGACATGATCCTGCCCTCGTGAGTTTATGATCTGGTAGCAGGGACAGTTCCAACTTTGAGTATGTGAAGAATGCTCATATATAATTCCAAACTATGATAAGAACTATAAAGAAAAAGGTGGAGAATTATAAAATATCATAAATAGGGACTTGATCTAATCAGGGAGACAGGAAAGGCTTCTGTGAGTGTGTACTCCGAGCTAAAACCTGAAAAGTGGTAAGAAAGATGTAGGTTACACTCTGAACATGGAGGAACACATATTCCTGCAGATGAACCAATACTTAAAAAGGCACTGAGGTAGGGGGTGCATAACACACATAAGGTACCCTCGGCATCTCAGACTAAATGCTTATTGGCATTCAGGGATGCTTTCACAAGTATAATCAGAAAAGCTTTGGTGGTTTTGGATAAAGAGGTGAGGTGAATGGATCTGCACAAGTATTATTAAAAGATCAGATTGACTCCTGTGGCAGGCAAAGACGCTAATGGCCAAGAGAGGAAATAAAAAAACCAGCTTGAATCCTATTGCCACATTTCCAGTATTGACATGGTCACATTCAGAATATATTTCAAAGAGAAATCCCATATTGCTGATAAATTAAATGTGAGGCATAAGGAAAAGAGAGGAATCAAGGGTAATTTCTGTGTTTGGGTCCTGAACTACTGGATGAATGATAATCCTATCAGAAGGGGGACGGGGATGGTGTGAATGGCAAGTTTGAGATTCTGCTCTGACAGTCACTATCTTAGTTGTAAAATTAGCTGAGAGAGATGAGACTATGGGAGAAACACCTTGTGGAGTGGGTCAAGAGAACATTGACCAGTTGAGTAATTCCACTAATCATAATGGATTCTCACATGTGTTTGTTACACATTCATCCTGTTGTTGGATACTTAGGTGAGCACAACATCATAAACTTCCACAACAGTAAACCATTGTCCACTTCTTTAATCCAATCTCTCTTATTTCACCAACCTCCCTTCCTCCCACCTTTTCTTTCTTCCTGGTAACAATTATTTTAGTTAGTACCTACTATATTAGGCACTGGGTTTGCAGTAGCAAATATGATAATGTCCCTGTTTTCGTGGGCCTTGTATTCTAGTGAAGGAAACAGAAAATAAAACTAGTAAGCAAATAGGAAAATATCATGTTTTGATAAATTCTAGGCATGTAATTTAAAGAGACTAGGACAGTAAGTGGTTGAGAAGGCCTTGGTGGAGAGGAGATCTGAGGGATAAAAAGGGACAACCTTGTAAATGTTAGGTGGAGGAACATCAAAGGCTTAGGGGACACCTAATACAATGGCCTTAAGGGTATGTTGGGCACTTCGTGTATTCCACAAGCAAAAGGGAGGCCAGCCATGTGGCCAAGCTCTGTAGGCAAGGGGACAATCACTAACGTCAGGAAGTCAAGGGAACAGGCACTGTAACCTGGAGAGGCTTTGTAGCTAATCAAGAAATTTGGATATTTTTCTCAGGGGGATAATGAGGTTATCTATCATCATCCTTTGAATCTCTTTCGGTTTAATAAAATAAACTAGGACTGCCACAAAGCACACGTGGTTCAAATCTACACAGGATACAGAAAGGAAAAATGTAGCTCATCAGCAGGGTAGAATCAGGCATTTCTCAACCATGAGAGTTCTTACAGCAGCCCACGCATAGGTTAGTATTGCCACACAGGAGCCCTCTTCTTCCACATGACAATTCCAGGCACTGGGAGACAAAATCCACATTAGGCAAGTCAGCTAGTTGCTGTGTATTAAGATAGCCTTTATACTCCTTAGGAGCTAGTGTGTGTGTGTGTGTGTGTGTGTGTGTGTGTGGGTGTAGGTGTGTGTGGGTGTGTGTGTGTTATTGTGGTAAAAATATACATAATATAAGATTTGCCATTTGAACCATTTTTAAACATACAGTTCCATAGAATTAATTACATTCCATTTACCTATATTCCAGACTCTTACAAAGGATATGCCCTATTATAATTTCTTCACACTCAGGGAAGCACAAGGCAAAGAATCCCCTTCAGATTTTTATGATACATTATAGCTGTTTCTAATTCAGAGACAGTTTGCCAATCAGGGGTAATTTTTAATCACAAGCAATGTTGCCTAGCAATAGTTGATATTTTGTAATTACTAGTTTGTCAGGGTTACAAAGCCAATAAGTTTAATTGAAAGCTAGGTGTTTATGTAACACACACATGTTTTTACCCACATGCTTCAGACCACATAGCATGCCACGGTCTGGAAAGAATATTAGTGAACACGATGATGTAGAACCGGTTCAAGTAGATTCCACTCTTAGGAAATAAACCTAGTAGGTACTTAGGTTTACTACTGAAAAAGCAAAGAAGCAGAGCAAGAGATATGTAACATTAAAGATACAGAAGAGAGGGTGGACCTAGCTCCTGATGGCCTCCAGAGTTCTCAAATGTGAATTGTGTACATGAGTTGGTCAGTGCACCCTTTGCAAAACAAGCAGTCTAGCAGTTCAAAAAGACCCAGAGTTGTGGGACTTTTATGCCACTAGGCTAGGCAGGGACAATATCAGGCAAAGAATAAAGGCAATGTTTTGCAGAGTAGATTACATAGTTCATGTTCTCACTAATCTATCATCAGGTCCATGGCATTCCTAGCCACAGATGGGAGTTTAACCAGGAGAATGACATATGCTGGTTTCCCTTGCCTGTTAAATTAGCAGTTGATGTTGGGGGTTAAGAGTTAAAGCCAACACATTAGTAAAGGGATCTGCAGAAGTCCAGGCAAGAGATTGTTTAGACTTGTGTGGTAATCGTAAATGTACAGTGATAGATTTAGGATATGTTTTTAAGTCTTGGTGGACAGGAATTGATGGAATTGACATGGGGCAGAAGGTTTTGTAGCTTGAACAGTTAATAGGATAATGGCCTTTTAACTAAGAAGGAGAATAACTGGGGAGGAGCAGGTTTACAGATGGAAATAAAAAAAATACTGTTTTGACCATGCTGAGTTTGAGGTCCCTGTTAACTTCAAGTGGAGATGACAAGTTTAGAGTCCTGGATGCATTTCAAGGCTGGAGATTTATGGTTGCTATTGAAAGCCACAGTATAATATCATCTAGGCAGACTCTGCAGATGGGAAAAATGGTGGGCCCCAGCACTGATCCAAACTTATGAGTATTTATTTTCTTAGTGTAAATTCACAGAAATAGAAATACTATTAGTTCAAGGAGTAGTCAAACTTTTAAGCCTGTTTTAACAGTATAAATTGCCTTTTGGTGTGGCTGTACTATCATATTTCTCCATTAAAACTGGATAGAGAGGTACTGGGGAAGAGTTTTATAGGAAAACATAAGGAGACCTAGAAGGTCAAGGGTTGAACAATTGTGCCCTCTTAGCATCTAATTTCCTTCTCTACTTACACTCTATTTTAGAGATTCAGTACCTCACTTTGCAATTGTTGTTTTGTCTCACATGGGGTGACGGAAATGCAAAAAGGATTACTCAAAGCCCATTTCCTCTGAGAAGTGAGAAACCCAAAGGGGTTAATTTCCAGGAACCCTCAAGAGAGAGGCATTCCTCCTCAGAAAATTAACCCTTGAACTGGGGTTCTGTCTTAGTATTTATTCTCCAGGCCAGAAAGTTACAGAAAAGGAACATAGGTGGAGTTATGGTTAAGTATAGTTTAACAATAGAAGCTGGTAACACCAGTGAAATAACAAAGTGACATTCCATAATGCAATTTGCAAAAGGTTAAGTTGATCCACCAACAAAAGCTTTTGTTCTTAGCAAACATTTTCTTTCCCTACAGCAATTTCCTTAGTATGTTTATAGAAAGATAAAGAAACTTAACATATCAATCAATAGGTTAACCTGCTCCAAAGACATCTGTTCTTGAACCAGCAACTTTGCTGTGTTACAATTCTTTATCTATATCAGAGACTTTAGCCTGGGGAAAGTTTCATGTCTTTTGCAAGGTTAACATTTCTATGTGTAATTTTAAAAAATTAGGTTATACTTGAAACTACAGGGCTTTGGAAACTAACCCCTGTGAAATAAATTTGCTTTATAAATGTTAGTATACTCCACAGCAATCTAGAACTTTCTCTGGAAGCTTAGATGAGCAGTTCAGATGAGCATGTCAGATGAGCAGCCCCCTACCTGTGGGATGATTTATGACTAATGAGTCCTAGGAGAGTATCTGCCCTCAATCTGACCTCCAATCCTTACGGGATGGGGGTAACATAAAAAATTTATAAAGATAGGATAAAGCCTGGGGCAAAGCAGAAACTCATTAATGGATTATTTGCCTGACTGGAATTTGAAAAGGAAATGTTTGAGGAGAACTTTATGTCTCTCAATTAAATCAGTTATCTGGGACCATCAGGGACATGACATCTATTGAATGCCTCTTCCCATAACCCAGCATGGCGTATTTTAAGAAGTGAATTGTGTGTCTTGGTTATAATTAGTAATGTCTATAACTCTGAAAGGATTAAGGAGTATCCTAACAAATCACTGTATTGTGGCCTTAGTATACATGGAGACATGCATGATTTTGTTTTATATTTTGGATATATCTGTGAAACAAGAGATTCCCAGATGATTTTTTCATTTGTTTGTTTTTTGCTTTTATTTTGAAGAGGACAATTTTTAGGTAATGGCCCAATAGTTAGTTAATAATAAATGCAAATATGGGACCATTTATTGACCAGGGCATCCTGTCTTAAAGAGACTGCCTGAAATCTGGCCAAATGTGATGTTTTTGGGATCCCATCCTTTATTTGAGAAATCCTGGCTAAAAGATAGAAAGTAGCGATGTATCACAAAGGTCCATGACGTATATTGATTAGCAGTGCCTTTTGCTAGTTCACAAACTTCCATTGCTATTTACTCAGTTAGTCTTAGGGCTCTCTCCAGGTAGCTAAGGGGTTTGGGGGAGGGATAACCTCCTTCAGCACCCTGGAATTTGGCAAGGGACTGAGAACAGGGGAAGTCACCTCCTCTGCAGGTGGAATATATGGCTAATGTTTGGTTTCATCCTGCCTTAGGGAGACCTCAGTAGCCATGCTGAGCATGTAGGTTCTATTTCCATAAACCAAAGCATAATGAGCACCTGGGATATGGAGGGTCACAGGCTTAGTATCTGTGAGAATGTCTATTTTCAGAAAGGCCCAGTAGGCATCCAGTCATTTGTTGTTTTAATGGTGTATAGCATAAGACCAACGGGCTTTTTTTTTTTTTTTTTTTTTTTTTTGCATCAGCCACCCTGTGGTAACTTATGGCCATCATGAGTGGTACAGAGAGTCCAGGAGGCATGAAAAAGGGTGCCAAAGTCTCTACAGTGAAGGCACTAACAGGAGTGACTGTTGATTTTAGTATGTTTTTTCTTTACTTTTTAATTTTTTTTAAATGAATTAAAACATGTTTACTTTTTTTATTGTTGTAAAAAACATAAAACATACATTTACATATTGTTAACTATACTCATGTTGTTGTGCAATAGATCTCTAGAACTTACCCATCAAACGTATCTGAAACGTACCCATGGAACAACTCCCAATTTCCCCTCCCTCTCCAGCTCCTGGCAATCACTATTACATTCTCTGCTTCTATAATTTTGCCTGTTATGAGTGGAATCATGCAGTATTTGTCTTTCTGTGACTGTCTTAGTTCACTTAGCATAATGTTGTCCAGGTTCATTTGTGTTGTTTCCTTCTTTTTTTTGTTAAGGCTGAATAATATTTCACTGTATGTGTATATTACATTTTCTTTATCCACTTGTCAGTCAGTGAACACTTAGACTGCTTCTATCTCTTGGCTACTGAGAATAATGCTGCAATGAACATGAGTATGCAAATATCTCTACGAGATTCTGTTTTCAGTTTTGTTGTATTTATACCCCAAAGTAGGATTTCTGAGCCATATGGTAGTTCTGTTTTTATTTTTTTAGAAATGTTCATACTGGTTTCTATTGCAGGTACAGCATTTTACAATCCCACCAAGCCATGTTTGTTTTTTAAATAAAATTATATTTTTCTAACATTTTTAAAATTTATTTTTAATTAACAATAATTGTGTACATTTATGGGGTACGATGTGATGTTTTGATATATGTATATATTGTGGAAATATTAAATCACACTAGTTAACATACGATGATATATTAAAAGGTTCACTGAAAAAAAATTAGACGATACTGTGAATCCTTCCATGAACTTTTTGAAGATTCCTTGTATCTATCACCTCACGATGTTATTATTTTTCTTGTGAAGAGAAAATCAAAAATATATTCTTTTAGCAATTTTGAAATCTACAATACATTATTACTTACTGTGATCAACATGCAGTTCAATTGATCGCAAAAACTTACCCTTCAGTCTAATTAAACATTATACCATTAGATCAACAGATTTTAATTGGTAAATAAAGAACATGTCCCGGAAACCAAAAAGGACAGAAAGTATTGGACTTAGGTGTCATTAGTAAGTGTGTCAAATGATTTCTTTTTTAAATACTAGTTGATTGCTGTTGCTACTTAAGTAAGGGTAAAGGGTAGAGGTCATAGTTCAACATTTTAAGGTATGAATTATAAATAAAGAGGGCAGCCACTGAAGGCTACTTTAGTCCACTGAAAATCATTAACTGATTTACCACAAAAATATTTTTATTTCCCTACATTTTTATGACAAGATTAAGCTCTAAATTCTATATAAACTTATATGTACACCACGTATTCATGTATGCATCTTACCCAGAATCGGCTTCTTTATAAAGAATCAACAGTCAAAGACAGATTTCTCCATGAGAGAACAGAGAGTACACTAAAGGTAAGAATTAAAAATTTCCATGTCTTTAGCCTACTCATTCTTTCTATAAAACAATGGCCCAAGAAAATTCCACATTTTCAATAAATAAATAGTCTTGAAATACAGGTATAAAAAGACAGCCATTGAAAATGAAATTATTTGTATTTTGTGTTTAACCAGAAGGAATCATGCCTATGGTTGGCAGAAAGACAAACAAATCAGTAATTTTGGAGCCTATCATTATGGGTGATTGTTGAATATCTTTATAGATAGAACAAAGAGAGACTGGACTTATCAAACTCAGAGAAACTGACTTGGCTGTTAGAATTGCAGGATAAATACCTCCTAGGGTTCAGGGCCTCCAGATATACCTGACAGTACCAATAAGCAGCTCTAACATTCTTTCCATAGAAATAAATTTTATTTATTTGTTTTTACTAATGACAAATTTATAATGAAGTTTTAACTTGAGTCCCTAATAATGAAAATGTAGCAGTCACACAAAGATCAAAATAAAGATAGATAAGGACAGACGAAAACAGCAAGTGTCAAACCCCCAAGATGGAAACAAAATGAGATTTAAGCTAAGAAATGACCTAATCAGATGTACACTCTGGAAAGAACAGTCTGTCTGCAGTGTGCAAAATACAGTGAGGGAGATAAAAATGGACAAAAGATGATCTTTTAAGAAGTTATTAGACTAATTTAGGCAACAGATGATAGCCGGGCAATGGAAAGAGAGAAAGAATTGATTCGGGAGATGTTTAAGAGTGAACGGCAGTATAGTTTGGCCAAAACAAATCCATATATGTAGTGAGGTGACATTTACTGAGTTTAGGGGCACTGAAGGAGGAGCAGGTTTCGGAGGATAATGGATGCAGTTTGGGACATGGTGGTTTTGAAGCTGAAGTGGGATATACAGCTAAAGATGTTTCAAAGACATAGCCATTTGTGCCCAACGGGAACATCCTCAGATAGTCCTTCAAAAGAAATAGAGTCCAGGGTTTGTTCCACATCTCACCCCATAGCAATAGTTCTAACCGGCTTTCCTGCTTTCCCGTTTTTCTGCTCACATCCACTTATATATTGATTCTCCAGAAATATATATATATATATATATATATAAGACATACACATCCACTGCAGAGCTAAGAGATTCTGGGACCCCCACTCTAAATGGTAGTATTAGAATACTTTGAAATAGGTCACACAATCATAATTATAACAAGTGCCCTAAATTATCATGCTATATTACTTTTGCCACTATATGAAGCACTTTCACAAGCACTGCCCTACTTAATTTGGCAATTCTTACATGATCTTGAGAGGTAGGTACTCACATTGTCACCTCCTTATGGTGATTAAGTAATTTATACAAAGTTCTTTATCTGGTAAGTGAAGGCATGAGCTTGAAACCTAGGTGATATGATAGGTGTGTGCATGTGCACAGAGCCTTTGACCCACATGCACTGATCAGCTCACATGCAGATGCAAACAAACAAACAAAAAGCACGTGAAATGGTGTTAACTCAAAGGCATGGTCAGGGTTAAGAGAAATTTCTTTATTTTCTTCCCTTGACAATCAGAAGAGAGGGCGTCAGGGTCCCTAAAGCCAAACTACCTAGCTCTTCCCCACATTGAGCAATGAACAGAGAAAATAAATAGTCAAGAAATCATCTTCTCTACCAGTCTTTCCCCTCTCCTCATTTCTGTGTTTGGTTTGCCTGCCCCTCTGGCAGATTTTCTGTGTGTCTGTCAGCACAATTTTTCTTCTTTCCCTTTTGCCTTAGACCCAAGACTAGGTGAGTGTTGGATGTCTGGAGAGGTTTTATTGGGAGTAGAGTTTGGAGAGAGAGAAGGAGTGAATGAAAGTCCAGGGCTGCATTTCCAGGAGCCATGGACTGAGCACTATCACTTTCTTGCATGATCAACTCCCATTTATAAACTGAGGTCACAGTCTCCAGTACTTGCTGATAAGCTCTGTTGAATGGGCACCAAAAGATTAGAACAGGTTCATTCATCCAACTGGGCTAAATATGGCATGATTATTATTTTTCAGAGATTTCTGTGTCAGACATGTGACAAGAACCCATAACCCTAACCTGAAGAGTAGAATTAAGTGTGTCGATATGTAAGTATGCCCAGTGATGCTCTTGCTAGATTTTATGTGTCTGTCTATTTCTATTGTCTTCTTCAATGTGTGGTCTGACTGCTGATGATAATACTAATGATATAATATAGAATCTAATTTTAAAAGGTAAAACTGGTTGTATGCTTACTATATTCTAGGCAGTGCACTAAAGAATATGTTTTGGTTGGGGGGGAGGGGAGAGAGGGAGGTGGGAGGGAGGTGTCGGTGATGGGCCATAATAATCATATACATTGTATATTGACAAAATAAAAATTAAAAAATAAATAAATAAATAAATAAAAAATAAAAATTTATAAAGCCTGTGGACCTGACAAAAACCAACCATAAAATATTTTGTTTATAGTCTCTTTTGTGTGCATGTGTGTGTGTGTGTGTGTGTGTGTGTGTGTGTGAGAGAGAGAGAGAGAGAGAGAGAGAGAGAGAGGAGAGAGGGAGAGAGAGGGAGAGAAGGGGGAAGAGTTTATAACTGTGTTAAGATTATATGTGGGACATCATATAAACATATGTTGGCAAAATGTAGGAGAGAATATAAGTATAAATCACGGAGTGCCTGAGAATGTAAGCAGTAAGTTTTTGTGTTTGAGAGAGTACGTTTGGGGTCTATGTGTTTATCTAATAGAATGTGTGTTCACAAAGAAACAGTCCTTCTTTTGAACAGAAATCTTGACCGATAATGTTACTAAGTGCAAATTATTAAGATATTACACACTTGTATGGTGTATAAGGTGCAGGAAAACTACTTTTTTGGAAGAGAAATGGCTCACAATCCTCAGATATAGGGGACTTTTTAAATTCAAATTTGAGTTCCACATGTTATTTATCACAGCATAGGAACTCAGCTAGTGTTTGCTGAACTGAATTAGGTTTTCAGATGGCATAAAGGGGTGTTGACCTCACAAATCTAAGAACCATTGTTGTCAGGTAGCCTTGAAGGGAATGAGTAGCTGTCTTGGGGCAGAGATCAATATGCCACAATGACAGAGCCAGCAGATCTCAATCAATGATGTCCTTTAAGTCATATACACTCTAATCTACTAACCCATGAGAAAATTTATCCTGTACTTTGGTAACTAGTCTAGAAGGCTTCCTGGAGAACTTGCATAAACTAATGGGTGTGGCCAAAGAAAGAAGTGATGTTTGGGTAGAATAACTGTACACCTTGATGTGTCTGGGACAATGCTGGCTTATGCAGGCTGCTCCCACCATTGTTAATCTCAACTATTTTCTTTTCAAATGAGTCCCACTTTAGATGAGAAGCTACGTGGCTTCTACATGACTCCATCTTTAGGAGTCAATACTAATGATTGGTTGGAAGTAAGAGTGACTCAAGTGACTCTAACTATCCTTTATCACCCTCTGTCTGCAGGACCTGGGACTTGTGCCATCCTCATCTGTCTTGGTTCTTTTCAACCTGAGCAGTTACTACCCAGGATCCTTCTTTCTGGTGGGCATCCCAGGTCTGGAGCAATTCCATAGGTGGATCATGATTCCCTTCTATATCGTCTACCTCATGGCTGTTGTGGGAAACTGCATCCTTCTCTACCTCATTGCGGTGGAGCATAGACTTCATGAGCCCATGTTCTTCTTTCTCTACATGCTGGCTATGACTGACTGCCTCTTGTCCACAGCTTGTGTGCCTGAAATACTCAGTATCTTTTGGCTGGGCTGAGTAGACTTCTGTCTAAAGTAGCAAAGAAAGCAAAACCCAGTTCTGGATAATAAGGACTTATTTCATCTTTTCTTTCTCTGAGGCCACTGGATACAGGTTCAGTCTTAAACCTAACATATGCTAAAACCTTATCCCCACCTCCCAGATTTCAGGCCTATATCATTGGGGCCCTTGGGAAAGAGTAGAAGAATGACTTTGTCCTGGATCTGCTTGGTCTTTACTCCATAGACAATAGGGTTGAGTGCAGGTGGGATGATTACATAGAGGTTAGCTAACATAATGTGAAAGGTACGAGAGACATTATGCCCAAAGTGATGGGCGAGAATGGAGAAGAATGCTGGTGTGTAAAACATGAGGATGACACAGACATGGGAACCACAGGTGCCAAGGGCTTTCTGGCGGGCTCCTCGGGATGGGAAGCAGAATACAGCATAGAGGATGAGGATATAGGAGACAGCAATTAGGATCACATCTGTAATCACTGTCATGATGGGGACACAAAAACCATACCAGATATTGATGGAGATGTCAGCACAGGCCAGCCGGGCAACACCTATGTGCTCACAGTATGTATGAGGGATGATATGTGTCCTGCAGAAAGGTAGACGATTCACAAGGAAAACACATGGGACAAAAACACAGAAACTTCGGAAAGAGATTAATGCAGCAATATTGACAATAGTTTTGGGGGTCAGAATAGTGGTGTATCTCAAGGGTAAGCAGATGGCCACGTAGCGGTCAAATGCCATGGCTAGGAGGATGGCTGAGTCCAGGACAAAGCTGTAGTGCAGAAAGAATAATTGGGTGAGACAGCCAGGAAAACTGATTCTCTGCGGACCAAACCAGAAGATGGTAAGAGTTTTGGGGATGCATGTGGTAGACAACATGAGGTCAGTGATTGCCAGCATAGAAAGGAAAAAGAACATGGGAGCATGAAAACTGTGCTCCACCACAATGAGGTAGAGAAGAGTACTATTACCCACAATGGCCACAAGATAGATAAAGCAGAAGGGGATGCTGATCCAGACATGGTACTTCTCCAATCCAGGGATGCCCAAAAGAGTAAAGTGTTCTGTGTTGTAGCTACTCAAGTTGTACATGGCCATTGAGATCTGATGAGTAGCTTCTGTATCCTAAAAACAAATTGCATATAATGAACATGAGAAAATTGTATGGTAATTCTTTTTCCATCCTACCCTTAGGGCTGGCTTTCCTTTTTCCTATATTCCAAGAAAGAACCTCCCAGTTTATTAAGAGCAATGATTATCACCTAGGAAAATAAAGTTTTCTCAGACCCAGTACTGCTACTAATCAGCCAATTACTCTGGAGTCTTCTCCAAACTGAATAAAATCCCCATTTTAATGACTGATTTCTCCCTGAGTCAATGTCATTTATTGCTGTATAGATGTGAAAATACAGAAAAGTACTCTATCTGCATACAAAGATAGAAACTAAGAAAAGTGGGTCACAATTGGGAAAATGAGATAATTAACAATTACAGACTTATACTATGCACCAGGTTTTTATTCAGTATTATTGTGTTTCAAACAATCTTCTGAGATATGTGTTTTTATTCCCCTCATTTTTTTTACAGAAACTGAAATTCTGAGAAGTAATCTTACCTAAGATCTCACCTTTAGTAACTGGCAGAACCAAGATCATTAGATTCCACAGCCAATACTCAGTCATGCTGCTGTCCCCGCCAGGTGACTGCCTCAATGCACTGTGAAATGGCAAGAATTCAGAAGAGGCATGGAGGTGTAGAGAAGGATGAAAGGAAATGGGTCACTGGAACTGTGATTTGTCTGGTACACCAACCCTACCCCAATTTCAACAGCTGTCCTGATATCCATGGCTCTATAAATAGAGCCTCAGGACTTGCAGACTAGAAAGTTCTCCGAGATGTGATGTTTGATGTTCCACCATAGAGAATGATATGAAAAAGGATATACCTTAGGAATTAATGAGGAAATCTTGTTTAAGAATTAGAGAATATTGGTTAAAGTATGCTTTTAGCAAATACAGAGGAGACCTCTAGTGGAAGAAAAATAGAATTTACATATTCTAAATCCTAAGTCAAGATAAAAGCAGATAAGTAAATTTTATAAAAAGAGCTATTTTTTTTGAAAACCTTCAATATACTGCTTAAGTCTAAAAGCCTTTACATGAAATAACTTTTGTAATTCTCTTAACAATTTTATGAGGTGGTTAATAATATTACTCACATTTTAAAGATGCAGAAACTGAAGCAGAGAGAAGTAACTTATCAGAAGCCACACAACAAGAAAATTGTAGAGCTGAGAATCAAACCCAAGAAGTCTTTTTCTAGACTCCCATGTACATAACCAAAATTCTATATGGACAACAAACTATATGGCAAATAGCATATACGTGTGTGTGTGTGTGTGTGTGTGTGTGTGTGTGTGTGTGTGTGTATTCTCTACCCTTGTTCTTTTTATAATTGGAAAAAAAAAATGCCTTTCGTAACTGGGGCCAAAAACAAACCCATATGGTCTATGGTCTATCTTGAGTCTTCCTACCTGGTCAGGTATCTTTCATTATCATTCATTTTTTTCTCTCCTTTGTCTTCAACCTAGCCTTTTAAGAATTCTGCTCACACACTTCCAATGGCACCCTGCATATCCTGAGCATTTAAACAGTTTAAATGTGCTCAAATACCTTTCAGTCTAAATAATGAAGATATAATTACATTCTCTCATTCATAGCTAAATATGTAGTTGCTACACTACTAACCTCTATTTTCTCATCTGTTTATCTTTTAACCCTGTTCTCATCTCTGTCCTCTCCTTTGTACTGAAGCATCTCTCACTCCATCACCAGTGATGTCCGTATCCCACCTTTCAGTCCTTGTGTGACTTCTCAGCAGCACTTGACACTACTGATCATCCCTCTCTATCTCAATGCATTCTCTTACCTTAATGTTGTTTTGCAATACTCTGCATTTTTCCTCAATTTCACTGGCATCTTATCTCATCCTTTGCCTGTTCTTCTTATTCTATGTCACTTACATCCTGGTATTTCTCAAAAACATGCCTGAAGCTCCCTTTTCTTCTCTCCACACTTTTCCTGATCTGTGTTATCAACTCCTAAGTCCCAATTAATAGCTATTCATTGACGTATTCCAATTCTTTACCTCTCATTTAGATCTTGCAAGACACACGTGTCCAACAGCACAATGGATGCCCTCTTTTGGATATCTCATTGGCACCTTAAAATTATCTCTTTTTAAAAATTAAAACTAATACTCATCATATTTCCTCACAAACCTGCTTCCCCTTACTCTGTCCAATATTTCAGAGAATATCAGCATCATCCACTAAATGACACAAAATAGAAACTTGAAATTTATTATTTATATCTACCTTTCATTAAACAACTCAACTGCAATAAACTATATTGGTCCAATCCTTTTTAAAATTGGAAACAAACAAACAAACAAAACTTCTTAACACAGCTAACAAGGCCTTTTAAATCTGGTCTTGCTACCTTTTCAAGCTTTTAACACCTTCCGAGATTGTTTACCAGAAAACATCTGCATTTTCTAAAAATACATATGTTAAAAGCAATTTCCACATAAAAGATCATGGTAAACCCCATCACTTTATTTGCAGGGCTCTAACTATATTATCTAATTATTTCCTCTTAAGTTTTGACTTAAGTATTGACAGAGATTCATATCTTTTCTCTGACAACAAACAGAAATAAGGCCAGAGGTAGTGGAAACCCAGGTGATGAAAAAGAATAAGGTTACTGCCTTTCCTTGAGATTGAACTATCATACCGCAAATCATTCTGAAATGGTACAGATGCATTTAGTTATTCTGCATTGAGTATTGCATCTCTCTTAGCAATGGTTGGAGAGAATTAAAAATCTGAACAGATAATCTGTGCTATTCCAAATAAAGGTGAGATAACATGTGTTCCTTCATTGCCCAAAGTCTCCTGACTATGAGACTACGCACATAGTTCCACCTTGATTTAGATTATTCTCAACCTTTCTCCTACCTTCAAGCAAGGCTAAATTCTTATTATTTAAGTCTCAGCTAAGCCCCTTTCATTCAGCTTAAACATTACTTCTCTGCAAACAGTTTCCCAATCTCTCTATATGATAAAGTTTTATTTCCTCTTTTCTGAAATTTATCATACTTAAAACTATTTGTTTAATACGTATTTTACCTGCTACACCACAATCTTTGTAAAGGCAATGATCATGTCAATTTTTCTTTTGTTTTCAATGATACCCTCAATATCTACACAATGGTGACACTTAAAACCTGCTCAGTAATATTCCTGAATTGAATATTATTAATAAGTCCAAACAATAAGAATATTCTCATTTTTTATTGTCGCAGAAAATGCATTTTAATTCATTAAATATGTATTACTGCATAAGGAAAACAAAACCCCAAGACTGTTTAAAATCTGGTTCCCAGGCCTGTAGGCCCTGTTTCATGGTGAAAACTAGACTGAGCCCACCCTGCCTTCTCTTAGCCTTGATCTCATTATACCCTCCAGTTAGCCTCATCCAGAACCTGAACCTGTTCCTGGCTTTCCGATCCTATCTGTCTTGTCCAACAACCAACACTCACCAGACCCCAGGCCCTTGATGGGGACCCAGGGCACTCTCATGTGGCCACTCTTATTTCTCTTCCTGAACCTTCAGAGAGTGCTCAGAGCTTGCAAGTCCTTGAGGAACCATATGAGTAGACAGGAACCCAGTCAGCGAGTTGTGGATTGCAGTGAGGCACTTCCCAGGGGTCTAGCTCCTGAGGTTCTGTAGTCCCAAATGCTGAGGTGGACAGTCCCTGCAGGCTCAGATCTTCCAGGACAGGCAGTACCCTGAGAAAGCAGATCCCCAGATGCTTTCAAAATGGCAAGTACTTGCTCCACTGCTGTTAAAACAATCTAAAGAGAAATCTGTGTGTCCCTTGTGTATATGTGTGTTGGAGGGAAATTGTATTTCTCTGTGTGCTATTTTGTTAATACTATAAATATTCGATCATTTGGATAAATATGTATAATGGTTATTTTAGTATGAAAATGCAAATGGGATGCAGGTTCTTCTTTCTGATTCAAGCCTTAAAAGGGTTGAAAAATGCCATGATTTTCACAATTTAGTATCATTGAACAAACCTTTGAATCTTCATAAAACTCTTTACATGTACTCTTTAGAATCACTTTCTTCCTTCAGTTGCCACTGTCTCTTGTCACTTCTGCTATTGGGCCCTGACAAATCTAAAGATTTCAGCTCTACCCTGTCATTTCATCCTATCCTCTGAAACCATAATAACCTTTCTAAGGTAGAAATATGACATTATTTTTACAAATAATTTTAAAAGACTTTAGGTTAAAATAAATCTCCTTTGGCATAACACATAAGATTGAGCAATTTCAAAGTCAACTTTCTCTTCAGTTTTATCTCCTGCTATTCTACGCCCAGGTACACCCTATATTCTAGACTAACTAATCTATTTGGAGTTCTAAACAGGTATAATTTCTCAAGCATCATCTCTTTTCATATGTTATTGTTTTCTTTCAGGAATACCCTTTCTGTNTGCATTTTTCCTCAATTTCACTGGCATCTTATCTCATCCTTTGCCTGTTCTTCTTATTCTACGTCGCTTACATACTGGTATTTCTCAAAAACATGCCTGAAGCCCCCTTTTCTTCTCTCCACACTTTTCCTGATCTGTGCTATCAACTCCTAAGTTCTCAATTAATAGCTATTCATTGACGTATTCCAATTCTTGTTTTGTTTTTTGTTTTTTTTTTGTCTTTTTTCATGACCGGCAACGGATCGCAACCCTCAGTGTTGCGCCCGCACCGGACGGGGACCGGCTAGGGGATCGCAACCCTCGGTGCTGCGCCCGCACCTCACTCAGCCAGTGAGCGGCCGGTCTGTATGTGGGATCCGAACCCTCAGTGGGAGCGCCACCACACTCACAAGCGGCGCACCGCAGCAGTGCGCCACCGGGCGGGCCCTCCAATTCTTTACCTCTCATTTAGATCTTGCAAGACACACATGTCCAACAGCACAATGGATGCCTTCTTTTGGATATTTCATTGGCACCTTAAAATTATCTCTTTTTAAAAATTGAAATTAATACTCATCATATTTCCTCACAAACCTGCTTCCCCTTACTCTGTCCAATATTTCAGAGAATATCAGCATCATCCACTAAATGACCCAAAATAGAAACTTGAAATTTATTATTTATACCTACCTTTCATTAAACAACTCAAATGCAATAAACTATATTGGTCCGATCCTTTTTAAAATTGGAAACAAACAAACAAACAAACAAAACTTCTTAACACAGCTAACAAGGCCTTTTAAATCTGGTCTTGCTACCTTTTCAAGCTTTTAACACCTTCCAAGATTGTTTACCAGAAAACATCTGCATTTTCTAAAAATACATATGTTAAAAGCAATTTCCACATAAAAGATCATAGTAAACCCCATCACTTTATTTGCAGGGCTCTAACTATATTATCTAATTATTTCCTCTTAAGTTTTGACTTAAGTATTGACAGAGATTCATATCTTTTCTCGGACAACAAACAGAAATAAGGCCAGAGGTAGTGGAAACCCATGTGATGAAAAAGAATAAGGTTACTGCCTTTCCTTGAGTTTGAACTATCATACCGCAAATCATTCTGAAATGGTACAGATGCATTTAGTTATTGTGCATTGAGTATTGCATCTCTCTTAGCAATGGTTGGAGAGGATTAAAAATCTGAACAGATAATCTGTGCTATTCCAAATAAAGGTGAGATAACATGTGTTCCTTCATTGCCCAAAGTCTCCTGACTATGAGACTATGCACATAGTTCCACCTTGATTTAGATTATTCTCAACCTTTCTCCTACCTTCAAGCAAGGCTAAATTCTTATTATTTAAGTCTCAGCTAAGCCCCTTTCATTCAGCTTAAACATTACTTCTCTGCAAACAGTTTCCCAATCTCTCTATATGATAAAGTTTTATTTCCTCTTTTCTGAAATTTATCATACTTAAAACTATTTGTTTAATACGTATTTTACCTGCTACACCACAATCTTTGTAAAGGCAATGATCATGTCAATTTTTCTTTTGTTTTCAATGATACCCTCAATATCTACACAATGGTGACACTTAAAACCTGCTCAGTAATATTCCTGAATTGAATATTATTAATAAGTCCAAACAATAAGAATATTCTCATTTTTTATTGTCGCAGAAAATGCATTTTAATTCATTAAATATGTATTACTGCATAAGGAAAACAAAACCCCAAGACTGTTTAAAATCTGGTTCCCAGGCCTGTAGGCCCTGTTTCATGGTGAAAACTAGACTGAGCCCACCCTGCCTTCTCTTAGCCTTGATCTCATTATACCCTCCAGTTAGCCTCATCCAGAACCTGAACCTGTTCCTGGCTTTCCGATCCTATCTGTCTTGTCCAACAACCAACACTCACCAGACCCCAGGCCCTTGATGGGGACCCAGGGCACTCTCATGTGGCCACTCTTATTTCTCTTCCTGAACCTTCAGAGAGTGCTCAGAGCTTGCAAGTCCTTGAGGAACCATATGAGTAGACAGGAACCCAGTCAGCGAGTTGTGGATTGCAGTGAGGCACTTCCCAGGGGTCTAGCTCCTGAGGTTCTGTAGTCCCAAATGCTGATGTGGACAGTCCCTGCAGGCTCAGATCTTCCAGGACAGGCAGTACCCTGAGAAAGCAGATCCCCAGATGCTTTCAAAATGGCAAGTACTTGCTCCACTGCTGTTAAAACAATCTAAAGAGAAATCTGTGTGTCCCTTGTGTATATGTGTGTTGGAGGGAAATTGTATTTCTCTGTGTGCTATTTTGTTAATACTATAAATATTCGATCATTTGGATAAATATGTATAATGGTTATTTTAGTATGAAAATGCAAATGGGATGCAGGTTCTTCTTTCTGATTCAAGCCTTAAAAGGGTTGAAAAATGCCATGATTTTCACAATTTAGTATCATTGAACAAACCTTTGAATCTTCATAAAACTCTTTACATGTACTCTTTAGAATCACTTTCTTCCTTCAGTTGCCACTGTCTCTTGTCACTTCTGCTATTGGGCCCTGACAAATCTAAAGATTTCAGCTCTACCCTGTCATTTCATCCTATCCTCTGAAACCATAATAACCTTTCTAAGGTAGAAATATGACATTATTTTTACAAATAATTTTAAAAGACTTTAGGTTAAAATAAATCTCCTTTGGCATAACACATAAGATTGAGCAATTTCAAAGTCAACTTTCTCTTCAGTTTTATCTCCTGCTATTCTACGCCCAGGTACACCCTATATTCTAGACTAACTAATCTATTTGGAGTTCTAAACAGGTATAATTTCTCAAGCATCATCTCTTTTCATATGTTATTGTTTTCTTTCAGGAATACCCTTTCTGTTTTCTGACTGACTCAACATAATAAATATCTTCACCTTATTTGGAAATCAGCCCTCACACATTCCTGTGTTTACTCCTGCCTTAGCTCTTATCAAACATGTTGTAATTACTTGCTTAGCTCTCTGTTTCTGGTTTTAGAATGTGAGTTCCATGATTATACAGCTCTCCTTCTTATTGTACACCGTTGGATTTATATGATTGTTCGGAGAGTAGGAATTCAATTAGTATTGTAAATTATTGGTAGTAGTCAATATTAGTATCCTCTATAATACATTTTTACATATTAAAGTGACTATTATAATACCAGCTAGAAAATAATTTTATATAATTTCATGTATCTTAGAATGGCTTAAAATGTAGATTTGTATCATTTACTAATATACGTATTCTCCAACCACCAATCCTCTCACATACTCTGTGGCTATAGTCTTCCTGCAGCATAATGTGGAGAGAAAAGAGACGATATTGAACTTCTGAATCTTGAGAAACATGATTAGCTTAGGGTAACATCAAAAGGTCAGACCAAGGCAGAATAATTTGACAAAAATTTATCTTACACTAAAACCCCTTCTTTACTTCAACATTTTTACAGTCTGTTTCCAGGTCAAATCTTAATTATAAATACAAACAAAAAGTGTGTTGGTTTTAAGTTTTATTCACAAATTTTTTTGATACTTCTATCTTCAAGAGGGAGAGCTTAAGTCTCCTGTCCTTGAGTGTGGGCTGGATTTAGTGATTCACCTCTAATGAATAGAATATGGTGGATATTGCAGTGTTTGCCCTCTAAGACTAGGCTATAAAAGGTATTGAAGCTTCCTCCTTGCTCTCTCTCTCAAATTTCCCACTCTAGGGGAAGCCGGCTTCTGCATCATGAGGACACTCAAATAGACTTGTGTGGGGAGGCCCTGGACCTTCTTGCTAACATGAGTGACAATCCTGGAAGCAGATCCTCCAGTCTTGGTCAATCCTCCAGATGCTAGCAACCCCAGTAACATCCTGACTGCAACCTCATGAGAGACCCAAGCCATAACCACCCTAACTATGGGTGAGGAAGTGTAGATCAAGCAGGGTTACTTAATAGGGTTAAGGATTACTTAACTAATTAGGCTATGTAAAGGTAGCTCACTATAGTTCTATTTAAATAACCCCCTTCTAAATTTATTTTAACAGGAAATTTCACTGTATGTGCAAAATATACCAAGCACCATGCATGGTATTGGTAAAAGAATTTCAACGTCACTTCTTCCATTCAACAAACATTTGTTAAAATTAGGAATAATTTGCTAGGCCCAGGAAATCAGGCATGATGCTAAACCCTGGATATTCAGAAATACATATCAGTCTATTCATAAGAGCAATACCTTCTAAGGTCAACAGATTTGTAAAATAAAATTTTAATACAGAATGAGAGTCATAGGAAATTAAAAGATATTCATGGAAACTGAATTGCCAGGGCTCGAGAGGGGGAGGGCGTAAGACCACAGCCTATGGCATCAGAGATCTTGAGAAACAGATAAAAATATTAGCCTTGAGGATAAACAGGTTACTCAGGAGGGCAGACAAATACATTTCAGGCAGAGGGATCTGCACATGCTTAGAGGCATGAAACTATGATGTGTTCTGGGAAATGTGTGTTACCCAGGTACATATAGTGAAGTGCTGATAAATGGAAGCAGGGAACAGGCCATTCATTCATGCATGCACACATTCAATCAACCAATAAATATCTCTTAAGCACTGACTGGAAGCAAGGCACCGTGCTAGATTCTAGGGACAGAGTGGTAACAAAACAGGTGCATGCCTCTCCTCATGATGATATTTAATCCATTGAGGAAGATAAACATTATTCAAATAAGCAAAAGATTGTATGTTAAAAAGTAATTATTACCTGTAATCAATGTTATGGAAATATATAGGAGAGTTTCTCTCTCTGCTCCTCCATTTTCTGCCATTTGAGATCCCTGCATTGTTGTTAAGTAACCACCAAGAAGACCCCCACCAGATGTGTTCCCCGGACTTCAGATTTCCCAGCCTCCAAAACCATAAGCAATAAATTTTGTTTCCTTTATAAATCATCCAGTTTCGGGTATTTATATTACAAGGAATAGAAACGAACTAATACAGAAACTTCCTTCTATTACACTTTATACTATACTATC
>NW_007734022.1:5716-9198 GCF_000696425.1 Galeopterus variegatus | reverse complement strand
AACCACCAAGAAGACCCCCACCAGATGTGTTCCCCGGACTTCAGATTTCCCAGCCTCCAAAACCATAAGCAATAAATTTTGTTTCCTTTATAAATCATCCAGTTTCGGGTATTTATATTACAAGGAATAGAAACGAACTAATACAGAAACTTCCTTCTATTACACTTTATACTATACTATCCCCAGTAGGCTAAAAAAAAAGGAGAAAATACCAGGTAGGAAAAAAAAAAAAAAAAGAAAAGAAAAAAGAAAGTATGTGCATGAAGGAGCAAAATGTGAATATAAGCTCCTTGAAAGCAGGTGATTTCTTGTTGTTCATATGTAGTTTAAATTTTTTAAAAATCTACTGAGAGTATAAAACATTTTGAGAAATATGAAACATGTTTAGCAAGCAAATAGCCTGTTTAACAGACTAACTTGGAAGATGACATTCATCTAGAGGCATTGGATATAAAATAAACGGTAAGTATAACCAGCTTGAGAGGATGTGTCCTGTTCTAGTTTGCTATTCTTTTGTTTATGTATTCTCCTGACAGCTATTTCTTTAAGCAGTCTCCAGGACAGTATAGAAGAAGGGTTAAGGGGAAAGGACTTGAGGTCAGACATGGCTAGCTGCCATATACCATCTCCCCTTTGGGTAAAATTGAGAAATGTATTTAATCACTTCAAGATTCAGTTTCCTCATGTGCATATAGAGCTCTAATCTACCTCACAAGGTTTGAGGATTGATTGTGATATCATACATAATACACTTTGCACATTTTTGGTATATTACATGGTGATCATTTTTTCATTTTTAAAAAAATTATTTTATTTTATTTATTTTGCTCTACTATGTAACAGGCACTGTAGACTCACATATGACTAAAAACTTTTTTTTTCTTTTACTGTTCTCAAAAAGATCACAGATTAATGGGGGAAATATATGTGAAAGCAGGCAATTCCAGGGCAGAGAGACAAAGGATATGACCTTAGAAGCGCTGAGAGCTGTGTGGGTACAGAGGAAGGTGCTGATATAATTAGGGGAGAGGGCAGGAAGATCAAGAATCTTACACTGAAGCTGTGTTTTGGAGGAAAAATAGGGGTTTTCAAGGAAAATGATAGGAATAGCAACATGCTAGCCAGAGAGAAAATTATTTCAAATGTCAAAGAGCAAGTGAGACCACTGTGAGATTTAGGAAACCGTGTGCACCCTGAAATGGGCAGAACCCTAGATGTGGGTAAGGCTGAGAGGAGTGAAGGGGAAGATCAGGGAAGAGTTTGGAGAACTGCCTTGTGACTCAGAACTTGAATCGTATCCTGAAGACTAAGGGTGGGAGGGGCTGATGGAAGGTTTTACCTGTGAATATGACAGAATCAAACTTACATATTGAATAGGCCATTCTGGCTATTGCATAGATTTGCTACTGGAATGAAATAAGATGCACTTGGAATAAAGCATGAGAGAAAGCAAAATTAGTTTGAGAACTTTCACTGTAGTCCAGCAGAGAAGATGAGGCATGTTGAGAGGATACTGAGGTGAATTAAATGAGGCTCCATCCAGGGCTGGGACTAGGGGGAGGCCAGGGAGGTGCCTAAGGTGCAACATTCAAGGAAGGAGGAACTCATTTTCAGAGTCATAAATACTTCCTTTAATGAACGTTGTTCCCTAGGCAACTCTATGGGGCACACTGCTCAGTACACAGGAAATCAAGGTGTTATTGCCAGTTAAGCAAAAAAGGAGTGAAGTGTTTTCTTTACTCACTTGTTCCCATCTGCAATTTAGCTAGAGACAGGGCCAAGAACCAAGTCCCAAAGGTAACTCCCTTGGCACTTTCCGACTTCGTAGCAGTGGGAGGTCTCCCATCTGTGGTTGAGGAATGGATGGGAGTGAGTGAGCTAGGTTGCTCAGGTAGCAGCCAGAACATGCCTGATGAATTTGGACACGTAGACATGTAAGAGTTTCTACAACCACCTAGATTGCAAGAAACAATTCCTGCATCTGTGGGCTAGCCAAGTGGGCAGGAGGTACAATAAGTAACTTTATTTTAGAGCAGACTTTTTTGACTACTCTTTCCTATCTCTGAATCTACATTTCCCTCCTGGCCTCCCTGCAGCAATTTCTCCTATCTCTAGGCTCAGCCTTATTATACCCTTTCTCAGGAATAATGTTTACCTCTGTACCTTGCTCTCTGAGCCTTCCCCACTGACATTTTGTGGCTGTGATTATCTAATTCCAGCTTTCTACTCACAGGAGCATGCATTATGAAAACACCAGCATTCAGGGGCCTCTGAATGACACAGGTTTTTAGTAGGGTCCATTTCAAGAGTGCTGTAATCTTTTAACCCAAGATAGGACTCCAGTTCTGAGATGTTCCCTGGTAGGTGGTCAGGGGGGACACAGAGATCTTGAGTATTTCTATGGTATGGTAAGGTATTTCTAGGCTATCTATGGATATTTCTCAAATCTTATCCTTTGTGGTGGCTAGATCCTGACCTTGACTTCCTGGTGCCTGTTTACTAGGTCGGAGTTCACGCATATAGATTCTTCCATTTTGAAAACTTGAGACACCACATCGGAGATGTTTTGCCAGCAATTTGATGTTTGTAGTAAAGAAAATGCCTTGGTTTTTAACTTTAAGTAATGTTAAGGAAATGTTTTAGTATGAAGTAAAGAACAAGTTATGTATTGTTCCACACACCCATCTATTTGGTAATTGTTACTCCTTACTTTTTGCCATGCCAACTTATGGCACCCACTAATATTTCAAGTGATGGTACTTAACACCAGACTTCTTAACTTATTTCTAAAACATCAAAGGACAACTCCAGATGATAATTCATGAGTCTGGAGCTTGTTCAAAAGAAAACTAGAGTATTATGGATGACAGAAGATAATGGATAAATTCCTGTAAGGGTTAAGGCTATGAATTAAATTACTTCTAATAAAAGTCTAAAAGTTTTAACACTCCCTTTAATAACAAAATGAACTTCATCAAAGTACTATCATGTATTTGATAACAGTAAAATAATCTCATAATTTTCCGTATAATAGAAAAGTGGAAACCATCAAATAAGACAAAAATAAAATGAAATTACCCATTAGTTCACTACTCAAATATAATAGTAGTTAACATTTCCATGTTTCATCTACAATTATGTTTATACATATATATGTGTATACAGTATAGCTATTGTTTAGCAGAGACATCCTGCATAAGCATTTTAACTTTATTTTTAACTTTAACAATAAATGGCAAAAATTAGATGTCATTTATTTTTAAGTAAAAATAATTAAGCTATATTTGTATATAAGTCAATATTTCCTGATATAGGATAGTAAGATTTTCTTTTCTTAATGAAAACATTAATTTTCTTAAGGAAGATTATTTATTTTTAGGCTATTTTAAATAATGGCATGGTTAGGGACTTTGTTCTGGTCTTCTTTTTTTAAAATTATTTTTATTTTGTCAATATACAATGTAGTTAGTTATTGTGTCCCA
>NW_007734022.1:1479-4633 GCF_000696425.1 Galeopterus variegatus | reverse complement strand
TTTTTTAAGTACAAGAATTTAAATAAGAAATGGTTGTTATTAATATCCAATTATATCAATGATACATATTTTTGATAATCGTTCAAGTTACTCATCGGATATTAATAACAACCATTTCTTATTTAAATTCTTGTACTTAAAAAAGAATGAATAATTTCTTTCTATGTTGGTTTTTATTTGCAGTGCGATCTTCTGGTCTTCTTTACAGAGAATTGTATATTCCATTATAAGTTCCCTTTTCAGTGATGAAACTCATTTATTACAGGGTAGGGCTTTTGCAAAAACGACTGGGAGGAGAGATTTGAGGGGTCAATGGCACTGTATTCCCTAAAGAAAAAAAGAATTGTTTACAGATTTCATTCAAATTCAGTTCCAGCACACACACAAAAAATAAAACTTTAAGCAAATAAAAACCAACATAGAAAGAAATTATTCATTCTTTTTTAAGTACAAGAATTTAAATNGATCTACCATATGACCCAGCTATCCCACTGCTGGGAATATAGCCAAAGGAATGGAAATCATGAAGTCAAAGGTACACCTGTTCCCCAATGTTCATTGCAGCACTCTTCACAATAGACAAGAGCTGGAATCAGCCCAAATGTCCATCATCGGATGAGTGGATATGGAAAATGTGGTATATCTACACAATGGAATACTACTCAGCTATAAAAACATAATATTTTCTAATAATCTGGATAGACTTTAGTTCAGAGTCTCATCCCGGATTTCAGGAAAAGTACTCATCTTGTGCTATCACTGTAGCGCCACCCATTCTCAAGTAGCAGCATCTCTAACTGTAGCAATAGTACTTTACAATTTAATAAAATATTTTGGCACTAAAACTTCAAAAGAAAAGATATCTGTAATCAATAAGTAATAGTTTATTACAATGATAAACTGAAAGAAACCTATGTTGACACCATGGTTAACATAGATTATAACCCTATATGCAGGATTTCTGTTTTAAAAGATTTTAACTCATTTTTCCCTTTTATGCACATATTGGTTCCTCTGTACACATTGTAGGTGATCATTAGATGCCTAAATATGAGTAGCTGATCAAGTAAAAGTGTGTGCTAGATAAGAGATTTTTTTAATTCAGTAGGAAAGAATAAACTTTGATTTCTATTTTTTATATTTTCCATAAAAATTTATAATTTTATTTCCTTTCTTAAAATGTTTAGTCAGAGAATACAATTGATTACTAAAGATTTTACAGTTTTGCATGACCATCATTTTAAATGTATGCCAATTGTGGGGGGGTGGAAATGATACTGGCCTCATGACTTCCCTTGGAAGCAATTTTTAAAAAATTTTTGATTCAACTTTAAATTTTTGAAATCTTCAAAGCAGAATACTGCACATATTTAGGTCCACAATTAACACCACTGAGTAGATGGGTCTCATTAACTGAAATTTTGCAGAGTAGATGCTTGGACCCATTGATGGTCAATAAGTATATGCTAGTTGGTTCTGAGAGACGAGCTCTCTACTTTCTTTCTTCTTAGACAGGTAAAGTGCTGAAAGTTACATACCATAATTCTGGCATGTCATCTCCCAACCACTCCACTGTCAGTTTTGACATGTTTGTCCTCATTGGCATCCCTGTCCTGAAGGAGCTGCGCCTGTGGACCTCCATCCCCTTCTCCCTGAAGTACCTGGTGGTTGTGTCAAGAAATGGTATCCTGATCTGTGTGGCAGCACTGGAGTGCAGTCTGCATGAGCCCATGTACCTCTTCCTCTCCATGCTGGCTTTTTGGGACCTCATTCCATCCACATCCATGGTACCCAAAGCCCTGAGAATCTTCTGGTTTGATGACGTGGACATCCTCTTTGGTGGCTGTGTCACTCAGCTCTTTTTTTACGCATTTTGCCTTTGTAGTGGAGTCAAGAATTCTCTTGACCATGGATTTTGACCACTGTGTGGCCATCCACTACCCACTGAGATATACCAGCATTCTTAGCCATGATGTCATTGGCAAAATAGGGGGTGTTGAGGTTTTCAGGAGTTTTGCAACTGTCTTCCCCATTGTCTTCCTTGTGAAGCATCTGCCCTCCTACCAGACAAACATCGTTGCTCACCCCTTCTACAAACACATGGGACTGGCAAAGCTGGCTTGTGATGATATTAGCATCAATATTTTGTATGGTATCTCTGTGCCACTACTCAGTGTTGTGTTAGACATGGTGGCCATGGTCATCTCTTATGGGCTCATTCTCTGAGTGGTCTTCAGACTGCATCCCACAGTGTGTGGATGGAAGCACTCAGCACCTGCAGTTCCCATGTCTGTGCCACCCTTATGTTCTACCTTCCAGGAATTTTCAGTCATTGATCAGCACTTTGGCCATAAAAACCCCAAGCATGTTTATGTCCTGCTAGCCAATCTCTATATTCTTGTACCCCACCATGATGAACGCAGTTACCTATGGAGTAAAATCAGATTCATGAATAAGAGTTCCTTGTGTTTTCTCGAAAAAGGAAATGTTGATGAGGATAGCTGGATCCCACTGTGGTTTCTCAAAAGGGAGTATGAGTGGTCCTATGAGAAGACAAGAGAATAGATAAGTTGCCATTGGATAGACTCTCCTTTCTTTGGATATAAATGTTTTTTTCATGAGATAGGGATGACCCAAACTGTATAGGTCCTTTCTTTCGAAGGTAAATAGGTTCTTGAAGATCTATGTATTCACAGATGTAAACAGGACTAGTTAAAAGTCCACAGGGTTCTTCAGTATTTAATCACAACATGATATCTCTACTTCTACCATACAAAAGTAAAGTTAGTATGTAAAAACTTCTCCTCTACTATTTAAATTTTAGGTATCTATGTATACTTCCCAACAGCTATTATGAATTTATAAACACTATGAGAAAGAGTGAAAATCCAAATTGGATACAAATAGGGGAACAAAATTGTCTCCCCCTTCTTTATACCTTACTATATGCACAAAAGACCTTAACAATATTGTAATGCAAATGGAGAACCTGATCATACTAGATAGCACCATCAATACTTATAAAATGGTATTAGAGTGCTATAAGTACATGATTTCAGAGAAAAAAAAAAAGAAAATAGTAATTAGGTCAAGTGTTTGGAGATATGAATTGCCCTGGGATGCTGGATGTCCTGTGAGATTCTCCTAATTTGCC
>NW_007734022.1:0-707 GCF_000696425.1 Galeopterus variegatus | reverse complement strand
CACTGTGAGCAGCCGGAGCCTGTGCTTCTCCCATCCTTCAGAAGCCCCTGTGGGAATTGTTAAGAAAATTTTACCTTGCTCCATAACCATGAAAGCTCTTTATTCTCAGCTGTGCTCAGATTCCTGGCATATTGTGGGGTATAGAGAAATGATTTTTTGTGTTTTTTCTGTGTTGGGGCTTTCTGGAGAAATTTTGCCAACCACCTTGAATGCTGAGCAAAGAGCAAGCCTTGGGAAATTAATTTACAACTACATAGATGCTGAGAGAACTCCAGAGAGATTTACCTAACATCGGAAGTATGGAGACACACCTGGGTTGTAAAGCTGGTGACAAGGTCTTATCTTTTCCCTGGGGAGATTCATATCCCATTAGTCTCCAAGGAAACTTTCTCAGAAGGACGGGAGGTGCGTGTTGGTGGTGGGGGTTAGTTTCTTTGGCTTTTATAAACAGAGAAAACCATGTTTGTTTGTTTGTTTGTTTGTTTTCATTCCTTGCCTATGGTGCAGATTTTTGTATACATAGGGCATTTGACCTGCCTTCACTACATTGTCCCATGAATAAGAATCGGTTGTGGGAAATTACATGGTTATTATTCACTTTTCATGTGAGTAATGGCAGTCTGTCTCTGGGCCAGAGCACTGTGTGTGTGCATTCAGGATAAAATTGATAAAATGAATAATTAAAGCCCAACACAGCTCAGCACAAA